>NC_084561.2:28121323-28131323 GCF_033978685.3 Nerophis lumbriciformis
TACTGTCAAGCATGGTGGTGGTGGTATTATGCTCTGGGCCTGTTTTGCTGCCAATGGAACTGGTGCTTTACAGAGAGTAAATGGGACAATGAAAAAGGAGGATTACCTCCAAATTCTTCAGGTTAACCTAAAATCGTCAGCCCGGAGGTTGGGTCTTGGACACAGCTGGGTGTTCCAACAGGACAATGACCCCAAACACACGTCGAAAGTGGTAAAGGAATGTCTAAATCAGGCTAGATCTAAGGTTTTAGAATGGCCTTCCCAAAGTCCTGACTTAAACGTGTGGACAATGCTGAAGAAACAAGTCCATGTCAGAAAAACAACAAATTTAGCTGAAGTGCACCAATTTTGTCAAGAGGAGTGGTCAAATATTCAACCAGAAGCTTACCAGAAGCTTGTAGATGGCTACCAAAAGCGCCTTATTGCAGTGTAACTTGCCAAGGGACATGTAACCAAACATTAACATTGCTGTATGTATACTTTTGACCCAGCAGAGTTGGTCACATTTTCCGTCAACCCATAATAAATTCATTAAAAGAACCAAACTTCATGAATGTTTTTTGTGACCAACAAATATGTGCTCCAATCAAAAAGAAATAAGAGTTGTAGAAATTATTGGAAACTCAAGACAGTACCGATGAAGACCAGTATCAATAAGGAATATTGTTATTGGTATCAGTTTGCTCAAATCCTAATGATATACATCCCTAGTTTTGGCACAGTCATACAGGGACTTCTTTAGTAAAAGTTATGCTTGAAATTTCAGTTTGTAGTCGTGTAGAACTTCACAGCATCCATCCATCTATTTTTACAGGAAACAAGGAGCATATGCCAGCTGATTTTGTGCGAGGGATGGGGTACGCCCCAGACCAGGGATATTCAACTAAATTGTTTTGGGGGCCACATTTCCAGGAAGCTAAAGACCGTTGGGGCCGGAATTCTCCCGTCAGTATTAGTCTTATTTTATATATTCCAAACAACAAGTGTCCTCTACAGTAGACATTTGATTGTAGTCTATTTATTTGGTCAGAGTTACAGGTGTGCTCAGCTGTTTTTGGGAAACTTCTGCGAAAAAGCCAGTCAAAGATTATAAAGATCCTTGAAATTAATACTCCTCCGTTGTATTTCTGGGCCGGTGCCTCCTTTTCATTAGAATTGTCCTTAACCCACAATTGACTGTTATCTTTTATTTCTTGCATTTCCAAATTACTTAACCAATAACGGTCTTTTTCTTATTAACTTTCTTGTTGATGGTTTTGTAGCCATTTCCAGTCTTGTGCAGGTCTACAATCTTGCCACAGTTGTTCTCTGACAGCTGTTTGGTCTTGCCCATGGTGGGCATAGGTATACGTAGTGTGTACCTATGCCAGCCAAAAATCTGCTGCAATATGTGCTTTGGTCCAATTTTTCAGGAACACTAAAACAAAAACTCACAATACTGTTTGATTGAATGTTAAAAACGTTATGACGGACCATCTCAAAAAACGGAATTGCATTTTTTTTTTACTGAATGAAACACCCACACTGTCTAAAGCAGGGGTCACCAACGCGGTGCCCGCGGGCACCAGGTAGCCCGTAAAGACCAGATGAGTAGCCCGCTGGCCTGTTCTAAAAATAGCTCAAATAGCAGCACTTACCACTGAGCTGCCTCTATTTTTTTTATTTTATTTATTTACTAGCAAGCTGGTCTCGCTTTGCTCGACATTTTTAATTCTAAGAGAGACAAAACTCAAATAGAATTTGAAAATCCAAGAAATTTTTTTAAAGACTTGGTCTTCACTAACTGACAAAGAAACAGATAACAGATTTGGTGTCCAGTTCAAAGTGTGACATGATTTATTTAAAAATTTGAGAGTTGACTTTTGTATTTTACATGAGTTATTATTTGTACAAACATGGTGCAAAGTAATTCATGATTTGTTAAAAAAATGTTAGTGGCTAGCTAGTTAAAATGGGATATTGTGATTTCACAATTCTGTCTTAGAAGTGATCATTTGAAAATGTTCAATTTGAAAAATGTGCACTTAGAGAAAATATAAAAATAAAGTGTTGCATATTGATATTTATCTGTTTCTATATATATTTATTGTGAGAAATCATTAAGATGATCAGTGTTTCCACAATGATAAATATCATTAATTATTAATAATAACAGAGTTAAAGGTAAATTGAGCAAATTGGCTATTTCTGGCAATTTATTTAAGTGTGTATCAAACTGGTAGCCCTTTGCATTAATCAGTACCCAAGAAGTAGCTCTTGGTTTCAAAAAGGTTGGTGACCCCTGGTCTAAAGACTAACATGCAGTGACACTTTGAGGATGCTAATGAAGTAATATTGGGAATAAGACTTTTGAAATACATCCATGAGGTAAAGACCAGTTTTTCTCCTGCATAATGTGACGTTTACATGAGGAGAGGCATAGAACTGGAGATTAAAAGTACCATCTGAAGCATGTTTTGGGCTCAGTGAAGCGGTCTGTATGGACGGAATGTTTCTTACGGCATCCCAGAAGCACATTCTTCCACTGTGGGACCTTGGTTTGTCTTTTCTTGTTCCAGATTCCCTCAATTATCTTAGACTGCTCAAAACATTCCAGGAGCCCCACATTCCTTTTTTTCCACTCAAGCCCAGCTCACCAACCAGAACCCCTGTGACACAAACACCTGCAACCACCCAGACACCAGGACTCTTTTTTTCCTTCATTCCTCATGATGGAAAGACATAGCCGAGAAAAGACCACCCCCTCTCCTGCCCGCCCCCCTTTTTTCTCTCCACGCTGAGGAATTTGGCTTAGTTAGATGAAGGAAACCCCTCATATTTGTGCACACCTGGCTGGTATGAGTGAAAGCAGACCCAATCCAGCAGCTGTGGATGAAGCAGCGGTAGAAAACACTGCCTCGTATTTGTCTGGGTCGATTGCGATGAGATTCTCTCAATCTAATGTGCCATGCATGATTACACAGGTGCACAAGGACAATTTAACTGCATTGCATTGACTAAACTGAAGACAATGAAATGATGCTAAAAAGATGCAGTCTATTTCCAGGCGATAATGAGGGATATTAAGACAGCGTACCCTGAGGCATTCCAACAGCGGTTGTTTTAGAATTGAAGATGCTTTGGAACAATAGAAAAATGAATGAAATATTCACTACAGACAAGTTTCCTTCAACGGGGAAGGGGGCGTTACTTCTATTGTTGCACACAAAGCAGAGTCATGCATGAATGTGACAACAAAGGAATGTCTGGAAAAAGTTGGGGAAGTGGAATAAAAGGACTCAGAAAGATTATGCAAAACTAAACAGTGCAAGCAGGGGGAAATTCCATAAAGTGTCAAGACTTCCCCCAATAACTCGACTCCGCCGGCATGTACAGTTTGACATCTTGACTTCTCAGCAAGTAGAATCAATGTCTGTCCAAATAGCAGGCATGACATTCAGTTTCTGACTAAATGACATTTTAAACAGACTGACCAGACTTGTAGAACTGTTTCTTCCCTGTCTAAAGACTTGGGGCAAGGGAGATAACATTTGAATGAGTGTTCTTTTCTTATCTGCATGGCTGCAGCTGAGACACAATATTTTCTTCTCTTCATGGCTTCATCACATACAGGACATTCAAACTGCATAAAACCAGGAAAGGGGGTCTGATGGAGGTCTTCATCTATTTATTCAGAGACACAGCAGTCTGCCTTCGGATGTATTTACCGCACTGGAACAAAACACGTTGTTTCTAAAGAAATGTTGCATTTTGGTGTTATCAGTCCATTCTCGTTTTTAGACTTTCCTACAGACGAATGCAGCAGCTGTAGGAAGGCAGTCGCTATACCAGACTTGTGAAGAAAGTTTCTCCCCTCACCTCTGATCACTAACTTTAGGTAGCAACCAGAAGGGCAAAGTCGCATATACAAGTGGCTGAAATGAGCTCCCTCCCAAGGAGGTTGGGCTCAACCTTAGAAATAAGGTGGGGATGACTATCAGAAGGGACCAAGTTGAGGGGGCTTAGTCATCGAGTTCAGGTGCCTCCCAGACACCTCCCTTGTTAGGTGCTCCAGGCATGGCCATCCTGGTGGAGGCCTAAGACAGACTGGAGGGACTGCAACGTACAGCTGGTCCCCTGGTAAAGCTTAAGCAGGTAAAAATGCAAACGTGGGCGATTCCGTCTGTAATCTTTCTGCCACACAATACCTCAATGCTAACGAGGGGAAACTACACTTCCAACGACGGTTGTTGGCATTGACAGTAGGATTACTTGTTTGCATCTCAACAGTTGTTTTTCTCACTATGATAAGGCAAAACCATCCTTGCCCAGGGACACCCTCCTGGTATTGGAGTATACATTTTTGGGGTTTTGGCACCAGCAGCTCAACTAGATCTGACCAATCTAAGTCTATGAGCACAAACTGATGTAGCCTACTCGGATGAGAGGAGAAACTTCTTCTCAGACAAACCAAGCAGTCCAGTTGCGATCGATTGAATGCTGTGAGATGACAATGACCTGAATGAATGAGAACATTCATAGACATGTTCCAGTGTAGACAAAGTTGTCGATGTGGTGGTTCTGTGGTTGTATATAGTCACTCTTCACAGGAGGGAAATACACAGTATCGGGTCTGCAGTTGTTCCTTCTGGAGACACTGCCCCTTAGTGTTTTGGAAGAGAATTACAAGTTGGGCGCCACCCCCCATGGAATAACTACAAATCAAACAAGACGCCATCAGGGGGGGATGCAAACAACGCAACGCAAGTGTATATTCCAGTCTTAACGTAGCATACAGTAGCCTACTGGAAAAAGCATTGAGCGCCATGATGAGGGTGAGTGTATAATGGGCTAAATGGCCGACTGATTGATTGTGTGAGGGCGTTTGATTTAATGTGAACAATTTCGTCAGCCCACCGTGACCCTTTCGGCAATTTCATTGGTCTGATGTGATGAGGCTAAATTTAATGGAGGCATGTGAAGATCAGTATTGTATAAAGCACAGGTTTCAAAGCAAAGGAAAAAAGGTGCACATTATAGTCCAGAAATTACTGTAATCACGCACAGCTGATTGTTTTAAACATGATGGAAACATATAGGGAAGGAAAGACAAAATGTAAAACTGAGAATATTGCAGAGAAAGGGAAACTCAAGTTGTTGGTGTAACTTAGCTGGTTCGGCCCTGTGCCTTTTTACTGCATCTCGCACAGGAACGCGAACCCCGGTTGTTCCTATGAGAGGTGAGCATGCTGACTACTGAGGTAAAAGCCCGAGCTGGTAGCCCAGCAGCCAGCACTACTCTTGAAGTTGTCAGAGAGTGAAATTTACTAACGTACACCTGGCGCAGACACATTGGCTGGCTCCTGTTAGACTGGTACACTTGGATTTACTTTATTTGAGTATTTTAGGATGCACATGTTTAAACAACCAGCAGTAAATCACTTAATCAATCAGGGTTTGGTTTTAGTTTTCCATCTTACCCACACATTTTGGACATTTTATTAAAGCTTAAAAGGGGCAACTCAACGAAATAGATAATCAACCCAAGGAAAAAGTAAACCAAAAGGGACACAATCAACTAAAGTTGCGCTTTTTGCAGTCCAATTTAAAAAAAAGTATAAAACTTTTAGAAAGCTGGAATATCTTATCAAGTGAAGCGTGAAGTGAATTATATTTATATAGCGCTTTTCTCTAGTGACTCAAAGCGCTTTACATATAGTGAAACCCAATATCTAAGTTACATTTAAACCAGTGTGGGTGGCACTGGGAGCAGGTGGGTAAAGTGTCTTGCCCGAGGACACAACGGCAGTGGCTAGGATGGCGAAAGCGGGAATCGGACCTGGAATCTTCAAGTTGCTGGCACGGCCACTCTACCAACCGAGCTATGCCGTCTCAATTGTTCTGAAAATCAAATGTTGCACAAACAAATGATTTACGGGAAATAATGCAGAATATGAAATATGTCCGGAATGCTTTTCAATTACAAGCTCAGATATTCCATCATTACACAACGCTGGTCCTGATAAGTGTTCCAACAAGTCAGTATCATATCATCATATTAGAAGCTGACTCAGTGATACTGTCACATCCGTCCCTCTTCGTATGTCCTTACTCGGTCATAGCGCAACTTCCTGCTGGACTCACTGCATACCAGTTCTATTCAGAACATACCACAGTGTGATCTGTTGTTTAAAAAAACATATCAGCCTGTCCTGTTCTGTTTGTCAACCGCATTATTAGGAAGGCTGAGGACTTCCTGAGAATGTTCTGCAATGCTCCTTCTGGGATCTGACAAGGGCTTTACATCACACTCAAGCAAGCACGAGCATCAATCCTGTGTTTGTATACATGTTGCTGTGTTGTCTTGGCACAGACATTGAAACTCTGATAAATGCATGTTTGGTTCTTTGAATGGAGCCAAAACCAAAGAGGAAGTTAAGGAAGGAAGATTACAGAAAGCTATTGGAATGCAATCTAACACTACGTTCAAACATCAGAACATTTTTAGAAATTGTTACATGGCTGCAGACATAGTCATATGTGTAATAAGCTTTACAGCTCTTTGCTAAACATCGTCTGTGAAAATGCGAAAATACGAGTTTTCAAACACTAATTTTTGCGTCAAAATATCACGTCCGTGTTTTTTAAATGAAATATCAAAAAAAATACGTTCTAAACAAAATGTGTTGAATGCTGCAGGTGAGTTGCAGGACAAGCTAATATGATTAGCAGAAAAGTAGACAGCCTAGGACTGGGCGTAAAATCGATATACCGTATTTTTCGGAGTATAAGTCGCACCGGAGTATAAGTCGCACCTGCCGGAAATGCATAATAAAGAAGGAAAAAAACATATATAAATCACACTATGAAAAAAACTGCGACTTAATAGTCCGAAAAATACGGTACTAGATATATCGCGGGTTTGTCTCTGTGCGATATAGAAAATGACTATATCGTGATATTCGAGTATACGTTCTCACGCAATTGCTTTTAGCTGCGGGGCATTAAACTGCATGCGTTTCTCACTCTTTCCTGTCTCTCCTTCTCACAGAGACTTAAAACAAGCCCACCTTCTTACATAAGTCACATACTGTCACGTGAGCAACGTCACACGCTCCCTTGGTAACATGGTAACGTTAGCTGTGATGCTAACAGCTAACAGTGTGGTTTGAGTGGTAAGACGAGAGAAAGAAGGTGCGAATCTGGTAACAAATGGAGGAATAATTAATTCCCAGAAAAACAGCACGGGGTCCATCGTCTGACGGTGGTTTGGCTTCAAGCGGGAATATGTCTTTACATCATGTCAACATCTCCGTTCGGTGCCACACCAACTAAATGCCGAAGCAACTATTTCCACATCAACACCGTAGGACATATAATATTTGATATGCAGCTCATTTTTATGTGACACTTATTCAAATATCTTGTGTCATCATGCACAAAAGTGCACTTATAGCTTGTTTTAAAATGTCTGACAATCTGGCACTTTCTGTTTTGGAAATGACATGAATGTTTGTGCCACTGCTTAATAACTGTTTAATAAATACAGTTTTGGTCAATTGACTTAGTTGTGATTTCCCTCTCTGCATGAAAGTTTAAAATGAGCACATATTAATGCAGTATGAACTAGAATGTTTTAATGTAGACACATAGAATCATCATACTGCTGTGATTATATGCATCAAGTGTTCATTCAAGGCTAAGGCAACATATCGAGATATATATCGTGTATCGCGATATGGCCTAAAAATATTGAGATATTAAAAAAAGGCCGTATCGCCCAGCCCTAAGACAGCCGTCAACGTTATGGCTCTGATAGCGAACGGAGGCGACAACAAGTAAGATAGCTAGATGGTTAGTTAACTAGCAAGCTTGTTTTGGGGCTTCAAAATAAAATGAAGAAAAAAGTTAAGACCATGGTTGAGAGCACCGAAACAAGCTCGCTAGTTATCTAACTATCTAGCGAGCTTACTTGTTGTCGCCGCTGTTCGCTCTTCAAGCCACAACGTTGACGGCTGTCCACTTTGCTGCTAATTATATTTGGATAATCACAGTTTGCAGACGAGTGTGAAGCGACTGGGATAAGAATCAGCACCTCCAAGTCCGAGTCCATGGTTCTCGCCCGGGAAAGGGTGGAGTGCCATCTCCGAGTTGGGGAGGAGATCTTGCCCCAAGTGGAGGAGTTCAAGTACCTCGGAGTCTTGTTCACGAGTGAGGGAAGAGTGGATCGTGAGATCGACAGGCGGATTGGTGCGGCGTCTTCAGTAATGCGGACGCTGTAGCAATCCATTATGGTGAAGAAGGAGCTGAGCCGGAAGGCAAAGCTCTCAATTTACCGGTCGATCTACGTTCCCATCCTCACCTATGGTCATGAGCTTT
Source organism: Nerophis lumbriciformis (assembly GCF_033978685.3). Taxonomy (NCBI): domain Eukaryota; kingdom Metazoa; phylum Chordata; class Actinopteri; order Syngnathiformes; family Syngnathidae; genus Nerophis; species Nerophis lumbriciformis. Next base: position 28,129,682 of record NC_084561.2, read on the forward strand.
GGGTTCTGACTGAAAGGACAAGATCACGGGTACAAGCGGCCGAAATGAGTTTCCTCCGCCGGGTGGGGGGGCTCTCCCTCAGAGATAGGGTGAGAATCTCTGTCATCCGGGGGGAGCTCAAAGTAAAGCCGAAGTTCCTCCACATCGAGAGGAGCCAGATGAGGTGGTTCAGACATCTGGTCAAGATGCCACCCGAACGCCTCCCTACGGAGGTGTTTAGGGCACGTTCGACCGGCAGGAGGCCACGGGAAAGACCCAGGACACGTTGGGAAGACGATGTCTCCCGGCTGGCCTGGGAACGCCTCGGGATCTCCCGGGAGGAGCTGGACGAAGTGGCTGGGGAGAGGGAAGTCTGGGCTTCTCTGCTTAGGCTGCTGACCTCGGATAAGCGGAAGAAAATGGATGGATGGATGGACAATCCGAACACTGTTAATTCCGAACAAGTTGTAGTCCTAGAGTATTTATTAGTAGCCAGCGAGAAGGTATATTTTTGACGTGACGGATTGTAAACAGAGGTCAGGACACCGGAAGTATAGTACCTGAAAGTGCATGGTTATGACGTTGCTAAATGACAAACGCTTTCTGAGTTCTTTGTGTGCATGTTATAGATTTTCCTACTACATTTTAAATGATAATAATGTTAGTAAATGATCTACTAAAAAAAACAAAAAATTCAGTGTAACTTTACAAGGGACATGTAAGTGTCAAAAAGACAGCCGAAAGAGGTTGGTAGATGAGAATAAATCTAAAGGTAAAATATGGTGTAGAAATGCACCCAATTGCAGGAATTGTAGTCTTGATTTAAAAAAAAAAAAATTATTATATATATATATTATTTCAGCATTTCCGTGGCAGCATTTTGTGTTGTTAGAAATGTTCCTTTTTTTTCTCAATTTTGCTCGTTTTTCCTTAAAGGGGCCTCACATCCCTGACTAAAACTGATCAGATGATCAAAAGCCAGACTGACACGTGCATGAAAGCAGGATTTCTGTATAAATGATCAAAATGTATAGCATACTGAAATAAACAAGGAGGGGTGTAAAGAATGGAGAGTACCTGAAATATTAGAAGTAATACAGGTGTATGACACAATACAAATACTGGCCCTGTATTTACATGGTATCGAATAGATGACAACATTTGCAGTATCGCCCACGAGTAGGAGTAGCCCATTTGGAAAGAGGGCGGCCAATGAAGCGGACACGCCCTCTTTCCAAATGGGCTACTCCTACTGGTGGGCGATACTGCACATGTTGTCATCTATTCGATACCATGTACATACAGGGCCAGTATTGCCAATACCGATACTGTTATACCATTACTAAAATGATTTTAAATTAATTGAATGAGAAAATGATTGGATGGATGGGTGGATGAGTTTAAGATTGTGCATTTAATTTGCTGATCATGCTAATCATAATATCATGTACAATGTCACAATATCAACAAACTAATACAATTATTCACGTTAATTGCGCAAAAATAAAGGCAATAGCGCAAAATAAGTAAATAAAAGCAAAAATCTACGATAGGCATTTAAATATTTTTGCTTTTGTCCCCCAAAACCCTCTTTTGTCCAAGAACGCACCGTATTCCCTGAGTTTAAAAACAATAAACATTTATAAACAGAATATAGCAGGAC
>NC_084561.2:28436323-28663823 GCF_033978685.3 Nerophis lumbriciformis
AAACAAAGTCTGACTTTCTTTTTAGCTTTTATGGCCAATTTAATCATAACAACGGGCCCAATTCCAACAAGTATTTCCTCCGTGCTCACACGTCTGCCTCCGTGCTTCACTCCTAGACTCACAACACTTGTTCATTGTCCGCCGACATGGTGTGTTCACAGACCATAACAAACTAACATACACATTAACGTAACCAGCCATACGCACAGGGTTGTCTGGAGCGGTGTAAGCGTGTCCGTGCTATGGACATACTTTAATGTATACGAGATATACCCACAGACAGCGATCTTCACAATTTAAGATAACACTGACGGCATTTAATGAAAGTCACCAATAACACCAGAAATAGATGCTAGATTTGTTGCTAGTAGTTTTTAGTACAGAAGAAGTGACCAAAACAATTGGAGGAATCCAAGTACATTGTACAATAAGCAGTAACAATTAAAAAATAGAACATAACAACATTATGTTAGAAAATTACATATGTTAATACGATATGTTAATACTATACTTAATAATAACATATTTGTTTTAAATGTATTTTCACATTTTTTTTGCCTTTTTAAAGATATGCATCATAGCAAATCATGCGATGACGTCATATCAACCACGCCCCTAACCACGCCCTCCACCCGCACAGGTATTTTGGTAATTTAGGGGAAACCCTGACATTAACAAAATAAAAATGTCTTACATTACAATCGTGCTTTGTCAGAGATGTTTTGTAATGTTATTCTGTGATACTAGCACCTAAAGAAATGCTAGTACGTCAGTTTAGGAAAATGGGGCGGGGGGTTTAGAGGGGATTTTTCTGTCTGGCTGAAATATTGTGTAAATTATTTTATAACTTGTTCTGGTCGAGTCCTCAATTACAGAATGATTAGCAGGCTGAATATTACATGTTATTAATTTATAGAGAAGGTTAAAACATTGTCATGCAGCAATATGAAGCCACCACCCCTGTAAATGATCTGTCTAGGGTATACTTATTAATGATGAAAAATGATATCTATCAGCGATTAATTTTGAGTTAACTATGAACAAAATGTGATTGATCGCGATTAAATGTCTTAACCGTTTGACAGCCCTGGTATATATATACATAAATATATATACATATACGTTAGGTCAGGAAAAAAACACAGGGGACTGAAGAGCAGGGAAACCTACAAAACAGGCTTGTAGGGATGAAATAGCCTCTGTGTTTTTTCCTGGCCGAACGTATATTCCGGTATTGAGCACTGTATAACGGATAAACCACAGAAACCTCGACTATATATATATATATATATATATATATATATACACACATACATACATACATACATACATACATACATATATGTATGTATATATATACACATGCATACACATATACATATATATATATATATATATATATATATATATATATATATATATATATATATATATATATATATATATATATATATATGTCTTAATAAGGTTATCCAAAAAAATAGTGCTCGATACCGTAGTAGAGCGCAATATATGTATGTGTGGGAAAAAAAATCACAAGACTATTTCATCTCTACAGGCCTGTTTCATGAGGGGGGGTACCCTCAATCATCAGGAGATCTCCTGATGATTGAGGGTACCCCCCCTCATGAAACAGGCCTGTAGGGATGAAATAGTCTTGTGATTTTTTTCCCCACACATACAAATATATATATATATATATACATATACACAGGTAAAAGCCAGTAAATTAGAATATTTTGAAAAACTTGATTTATTTCAGTAATTGCATTCAAAAGGTGTAACTTGTACATTATATTTATTCATTGCACACAGACTGATGCATTCAAATGTTTATTTCATTTAATTTTGACGATTTGAAGTGGCAACAAATGAAAATCCAAAATTCCGTGTGTCACAAAATTAGAATATTACTTAAGGCTAATACAAAAAAGGGATTTTTAGAAATGTTGGCCAACTGAAAAGTATGAAAATGAAAAATATGAGCATGTACAATACTCAATACTTGGTTGGAGCTCCTTTTGCCTCAATTACTGCGTTAATGCGGCGTGGCATGGAGTCGATGAGTTTCTGGCACTGCTCAGGTGTTATGAGAGCCCAGGTTGCTCTGATAGTGGCCTTCAACTCTTCTGCGTTTTTGGGTCTGGCATTCTGCATCTTCCTTTTCACAATACCCCACAGATTTTCTATGGGGCTAAGGTCAGGGGAGTTGGCGGGCCAATTTAGAACAGAAATACCATGGTCCGTAAACCAGGCACGGGTAGATTTTGCGCTGTGTGCAGGCGCCAAGTCCTGTTGGAACTTGAAATCTCCATCTCCATAGAGCAGGTCAGCAGCAGGAAGCATGAAGTGCTCTAAAACTTGCTGGTAGACGGCTGCGTTGACCCTGGATCTCAGGAAACAGAGTGGACCGACACCAGCAGATGACATGGCACCCCAAACCATCACTGATGGTGGAAACTTTACACTAGACTTCAGGCAACGTGGATCCTGTGCCTCTCCTGTCTTCCTCCAGACTCTGGGACCTAGATTTCCAGAGGAAATGCAAAATTTGCATGGTTGGGTGATGGTTTGGGGTGCCATGTCATCTGCTGGTGTCGGTCCACTCTGTTTCCTGAGATCCAGGGTCAACGCAGCCGTCTACCAGCAAGTTTTAGAGCACTTCATGCTTCCTGCTGCTGACCTGCTCTATGGAGATGGAGATTTCAAGTTCCAACAGGACTTGGCGCCTGCACACAGCGCAAAATCTACCCGTGCCTGGTTTACGGACCATGGTATTTCTGTTCTAAAGTGGCCCGCCAACTCCCCTGACCTTAGCCCCATAGAAAATCTGTGGGGTATTGTGAAAAGGAAGATGCAGAATGCCAGACCCAAAAACGCAGAAGAGTTGAAGGCCACTATCAGAGCAACCTGGGCTCTCATAACACCTGAGCAGTGCCAGAAACTCATCGACTCCATGCCACGCCGCATTAACGCAGTAATTGAGGCAAAAGGAGCTCCAACCAAGTATTGAGTATTGTACATGCTCATATTTTTCATTTTCATACTTTTCAGTTGGCCAACATTTCTAAAAATCCCTTTTTTGTATTAGCCTTAAGTAATATTCTAATTTTGTGACACACGGAATTTTGGATTTTCATTTGTTGCCACTTCAAATCATCAAAATTAAATGAAATAAACATTTGAATGCATCAGTCTGTGTGCAATGAATAAATATAATGTACAAGTTACACCTTTTGAATGCAATTACTGAAATAAATCAAGTTTTTCAAAATATTCTAATTTACTGGCTTTTACCTGTATATATGTATCTCGAACCTTTTATCGAACATGTCTGTCGCGCTTTATATTGATATTGTTTTATCAGCCCAGCCATAAACGTTCCTCTGAACAGTGTTTTATGGAGTTAATAATGATACTAAGGACCATAGTGTTCAGGTGGCATGACAGTTCAAACAAAAATGTGCTACATTTGATACAGTAGTGCTAAATTAATTAAATGTATATTATGGAAATCATTTTATTTCAACCTGTAAATCTCCAAACATTCAATACACACAAATCCCTGACAAGAGCTGGAATAGCAAATATTTGTACTTGGTTTGGAAATGGAAATGCCAAAGAACTCTAGATAATGTACTCAAAGCTTCTATGAAAGTTGTGTTTTTGAAAATATATATTGTATCTCTACCATTTTTTCTCTTGCAGCATGTTGTACCAGAAAGCAGCTGTGGTCCAGACGGCAATGAGGACCAGAAGAATGAGGCCAAACTAGGATACAGGAAACCCTCGCTAACAGCTTTTCTGACTTGATCTACCGATCATGAAAGGAGCCTCCGCCAAACAAATGTGTCATTCTTTTCCCAGGACCATAGGTAGAAAAAGTGCAAGGAACACTCCTTTGAAGTCAAGGTCATTCTTTGCCATCTTTAATCAAATCAAATCAACTTTATCTTTAAGTAGGGGGAACATAGAGCAGATAAATAGGGGAAGGTGGTGGGAAAAAAAACTTTCTTTAACATGACAAATGGCAACATTTCACTGTAATTGTACATGTCAAAAATATATTTTCAAATATGGCCCGACTTTGCTGTGTGTGTGCACATGCAAGAGAAACTATAAAGCACTGTAAATACCTCAGAATAGATAACCTTTTGAAAGTTTCAACCTATGAGTACATGCGTACACATGTGCCAGTAGGAGTGCATGCTCAAAACAAAAAGGAGTGGAACCCAGCAAACTGGCCAATTAGTAAAAAGTTAGCAGTCAATATCAATTCAAACAATTTTTGTTTCATCTGACGTCACATGGACAAAGATAAGACCTTCTTGAGGAAAGTTCTGTGGTCAGATGAAACAAAAATTGAGCTGTTTGGCCACAATACCCAGCAATATGTTTAGAGGAGAAAAGGTGAGGCCTTTAATCCCAGGAACACCATGCCTACCATCAAGCATGGTGGTGGTAGTATTATGCTCTGGGCCTGTTTTGCTGCCAATGGAACTAGTGCTTTACAGAGAGTAAATGGGACAATGAAAAAGGAGGATTACCTCCAAATTCTTTAGGACAACCTAAAATCGTCAGCCTGGAGGTTGGGTCTTGGGCGCAGTTGGGTGTTCCAACAGGACAATGACCCCCAAACACATGTCAAAAGTGGTAAAGGAATTGTTAAATCAGGCTAGAATTAAGGTTTTAGAATGGCCTTCCCAAAGTCCTGACTTAAATGCGTGGAAGAAAAAAGTCCATGTCCATCCATCCATCCATTTTCTACCGCTTATTCCCTTTGGGGTCGCGGGGGGCGCTGGAGCCTATCTCAGCTACAATCGGGCGGAAGGCGGGGTACACCCTGGACAAGTCGCCACCTCATCGCAGGGCCAACACAGATAGACAGACAACATTCACACTCACATTCACACAAACCAAAACATTGAGCTGAACTGCACCAAATTTGTCAAGAGGAGTGGTCAAAAATCCAACCAGAAGCTTGCCAGAAGCTTGTGGATGGCTACCAAAAGTGCCTTATTGCAGTGAAACTTGCCAAGGGACATGTAGCTAAATATTAACATTGCTGTATGTATACTTTTGACCCAGCAGATTTGGTCACATTTTCATTTGACCCATAACAAATTCATAAAAGAACCAAACTTCATGAATGTTTTTTGTGGCAAACAAGTATGTGCTCCAATCACTCTATCAAAAAAAAAAAAAGAGTTGTAGAAATGATTGGAAACTCAAGACAGCAATGACATTATGTTCTTTACATCCATCCATCCATCCATTTTCTACCGCTTATTCCCTTCGGGGTCGCGGGGGGTGCTGGAGCCTATCTCAGCTACAATCGGGCGGAAGGCGGGGTACACCCTGGACAAGTCGCCACCTCATCGCAGGGCCAACACAGATAGACAGACAACATTCACACTCACATTCACACACTAGGGCCAATTTAGTGTTGCTAATCAACCTATCCCCAGGTGCATGTCTTTGGAGGTGGGAGGAAGCCGGAGTACCCGGAGGGAACCCACGCAATCACGGGGAGAACATGCAAACTCCACACAGAAAGATCCCGAGGCCGGGATTGAACTCACGACTACTCAGGACCTTCGTATTGTGAGGCAGACGCACTAACCCCTCTTCCACCGTGCTGCCCATGTTCTTTACAAGTGTATGTAAACTTTTGACCACAACTGTATATGCCTGTAAGCAGAAATGCAGTTTTGTTAAACGTTTACAGTTTCAAACGATAACAATGCTAATATTTGTTAGTCATGTTAATGGGATCTTCCACTATATGTTAGCATTCAGCTAGAATGATAAAGAACCAACTTTCACCCTGTATTGTTGCATTTTTTTCAGTTCATACCAAGCTGTATTGTCGAGTTAACATTATTCCTCCATGTGTATATTAACATACTTTCTTTTGTGTGCTTAGTTTTGACATTTATTGGTTGCCCTAGAACGACCACTTCAGTGCATCTGTATGAATAGTGTTAGAATAATAAAAAAACACCAAAAAGGCAGCACATTACAAAGAATGCGGCCTGCAACGATTATTTGTTCAATCATACAAACTAATATAGTAATATACTAATATAGATTACTCGATTACTAAACGATAGCAGCAGCTCTAAACAAAAGAGCCACATATACTGGAGTTTAACATTGAACGGACGACTTGGCTCTGCCTAGCCATTCTTACGCTGCGCTCCAAAAATTGACCAACAATCTGCATGAGCAAGGGGAAAAAGTCGGCCTACGTATAAGCCAAGAGAAGACCAAGGCCATGACCGTCGCACAAGACCAAAACGTTCCACTGCTCACTGTAGACGAACAAGGCATAGAGTACGTTGAGAACTTCACGCATCTTGGAAGCAACATCTCAAACACTGGAAACGCAGAAAAGGATGTTCAGACCAGAATCGGAAAAGCTGCAGGAGTCTTCCAACGCCTCCGGAACATCTGGTCATCAAAATCTATTAGTACGTCCACAAAGCTGCGCCTCTATATGTCAGTGGTCATCCCTACAGTGACCTATGCTTGTGAGACGTGGATGAAGACATCAAGCATTACGAACAAGCCGGATGTCTTCCACCGACGGTGCCTCAGATACATCTTGAGGATCTCATGGAGAGACCACATCACCAATGAAGAGGTGATGAGAAGGGCAGGGGTAGCACCATTGTCTGACATAGTCTCTGACGTGAGAAGGAGAATGGCTGGACACGTACTCCGACTGCCAAGAGAGAGACGGGCAAGTGTGGCAATGGACTGGGTGCCAGAAGGGGGAAAGAGGAAGAGAGGACGGCCAAAGAAGACGTGGAGACAAACAGCCAAGGAAGAACTGAGAGAGATGGGAGTCAGCTGGCATGGAGCAAGAAGGGTCGCCAGTGACCGAAAACAAATGGAGGGGAACTAAGTCTAAGTAAGTAACATTGAACTGTACAAGGTACTTTCATCTGTTCACGGTTTTTCACCAGAAGACTGTAAAATCACATTTACAAGCTGTTACTGGACACAAACAGAGAATAAATCTACATTTCATCCTTCAAGTTTAGGGTTACGGCATATTTCATGGGAGTGACAACTCCATTTAACTCGTCATCCTTTAAACCAGCTGGCTACAGGTAGTAATATTACAAATATTTATGGGTCAACAGAAAAACGTTAAAAAGGAGGGATGTTCAGTTGACAGAAATAAATGACAATCTGTTTCTGACACACCACACCTTATGCAAGCCTCACTCTCCCTGATTGATCGAGCAGAGGTATTTACTCTAAATGGGACTGACAGTTAAAGCATGAATTTGTATGTATTTGTTGCAGCTGGAATAGGCTCCAGCACCCCCACGCCCCTGTGAGGGACAAGCAGTAGAAAATGGATGGATGGATGAATGTTTTTCTCAATCTGAATTCATTTTCAAGCAGCTGACAACACTGAAAAATACATGTGAGGTGAATACCTTGTGTATGGGCACCAACTGTTGGTCCTACTAGTCTTATGCACAAGCATATTTTGAAAACTACTTGGGGTATACATAATTGAGTTATAAACATGTGACATACTCGCTTCTTTTTTGCAGATCAGCCTTTTTCATTCAGTACAAGAACAACAAAATGTTTGAAACATGCATATCCAGTCAAACTCTACTGGGTTATTCAACTAAATGGTTTGAGAGGCCACATTTCCAAAAAGCTAGGGTCCATGGAACACACTTCTGCCTTCACTAATATTCTTAATTTGAGAACCAGTATCCTCTGTAGTGTATTTGTTTTCAGTTTATTTCTTTAATCAGAGTTACAAATCCAGCCCTGTTAGTGGACTCTGACATTTATGAGGTTCACATGTCAATGCAAGGATCTCCAAATGTGTTTACAGAGGTCTAAGTTCTTCTATACAACGGGAGCACTCTATATTGTTTTTAGGAATTTGCTGCAAAAATGTTCAAGTCTTTTTCAAGTTTTGAACTGAACTGAACTAAACAGTGTCATTTCTGGGGAGGCAGTTGAATGGCCCTGCTTTACATGATCAAGATTTTGGGGGCTGATTCGGTCACCCAGAAATAAACCAATAACCAATTTAAAGCGGAACTGCACTTTTTGGCATTTTGCCTACCATTCCCAATCCTTATGTATTGACAAGAACACATGTTTTTCTTTTTTTCATACATTCTAAATACTTTATGAGAGCCAACAAACATAATAAAACTTCACTTACTGTACAAGGTTTGCTGTCATTAGGATGCCGACTACTCGGATGTTCATATAGTCACATTTTAGATAAAAAATCACTCATAATCCCGCGTCGTACTGTCAAAGTGTACCAACTTGTTGGAATACGTCCTCATCCTTCTACTATCCAGGTGAAATGCATGATTTATGATCTAGAATAAACTTTCACGAGCAAAGGAAGCGAGGAAACACTCGATGATGTAAACATTGGCACTAGGGTTGTCTCGATACCAATATTTTGGTACCAGTACCAAAATGTATTTCGATACTTTGATACTTTTCTAAATAAAGGGGACCCAAAAAAATGGCATTATTGACTTTATTGTAACAAAAAATGTTAGGGTACATTAAACATGTTTCTTTTTGCAATCGAAGGACAATTTTGTCCTTAAATAAAATAGTGAACATACAAGACAACTTGTCTTTTAGTAGTAAGTAAGCAAACAAAGGCTCCTAATGTGTCTGCTGATGTATGCAGTAACATATTGTGTCATTCCCCATTTTATTATTTTGTCAAAATTATAAAGGACAAGCTGTAAAAACTGATTATTAATATACTTGTTCATTTACTGTTAATATCTGGTTATTTTCCGTTTCAACATGTTCTATTAACACTTCTGTTGAAAAGTAATAAACACCTTTTCTTCTGTTGTTTGGATACTTTACATTAGTTTTGGATGATACCACACATTAAGGTATTGATCCGATACCAAGTGGTTACAGGTTCATACATTGGTCCTAACTTAAGTTATCATGTGTCCAGGGACGTATTTCCTGAGTTTATGATTATAATATAAATAGATTTTGTGACGATAAAAAACATTGATGTAATCATAGTAGTATCAACTAGATATGCTCTTGTACTTGGTATACTTATAGTGGATGCCAGGTGTAGAACCACCCATGGCATTTGTTTACATTGTGACGCCGTTTAGCTATCATATCCTCCTACGGTGTGTAGTGAAACAAGTTTAGCTATTCCTCGTCCTGCAGGAATGGTACTTCTAAAAAACTCACTTCATTTGTCGCCATGGAGGTAAGGATTTGTGATTTAGAAGTAGCTAAAGCACTGTCGATTGGGGATGGACATTAGCCGCTGGCTAGCTAGCCATGTTTTAAAGCACCTCTTCCTGAGGGCGTTTCAGTGTTATAACTTCACCTTTATCTTTATTGTTCAAGCCAAAATGCCTCCATTCTCCCTTTTCTGTCTACACTTGTAAGTACTCTGTGATTGTGTGCTGCCAAACATGCTCCTCTGCTCGTAAAACCAGCAACGTCACGACGTGACGACGACGCGCCGTCATGCCTGTAAAAAAAAAATATGGCGAACCGGTACTTTTCAAACAGAGTATAGTACCATTTTTGATTCATTAGTACCGCAATACTATATTAGTACAACCCTAATTGGCGCACACACGCGAGTAATCGCGGCACCGCTATAAATAGTTTGTCTGCGTTAGCGCTTATAATAACAATATCACTAATACTTGGTTAATATTCATGTCATGAAATGTAAATGGAGTATTGTTGGCGCTTTTTGGATGTTTTTTTTATTGGGTTTTATGGGCGGAATAGAGGACCTCCTATTGGCTCAACTGTAAGCAGACTTTTATTTAAGTTTATTTACGAGTTAGAATGCATTAAAGAAAAATACATCCATCGTCAGGTCTTTCATATTGATTGTGAAAGATAGGCAAAATTCCAAAAAAAAGTGCAGTTCCTCTTCAAGAGAGCAATATATCTATTTCAAGAACTTGTTTACTTACTTCACCGCACTGTTCATTGAAGCGAAAAAACATTCTTAACACTTTTGCCATGCCTCAAACTGGGGTGCAAGAGTTAAAAGCAATTGTGTTTTATTCCCAACCAATATAGCTGTTGCAATTTTATGTAGTTATCAAATTTGATGTATATCGTTTCAAAATTTCGCTTTGTTTTCCAACCATTGCAACAAAAATGGAGAGTGCTGAGAAGAAGTGTTTAATTATGATAATTGGTTCGTGGCCTCACCGTACTAAGTCCATTTTTTCAAAGAAGGAATTTTTGATTAGTGAATTTGTGAATTATATTTATATAGCGCTTTTCTCTAGTGACTCAAAGTGCTTTTACATAGTGAAACCCAATATCTAAGTTACATTTAAACCAGTGTGGGTGGCACTGGGAGCAGGTGGGTAAAGTGTCTTGCCCAAGGACACAATGGCAGTGACTAGGATGGCGGAAGCAGGGATCGAACCTGCAACCCTCAAGTTGCTGGCACGGCCACTCTACAAACCAAGCTATACCGCCCCAATTAATAATTATAAATTGAATTAATAAATTGAATATTTTCATAGCTAGAAAATACAAAAGCTATTTATAATGCTATCAATATTATTATTATTACAAACCCCGTTTCCATATGAGTTGGGAAATTGTGTTGGATGTAAATATAAACGGAATGCAATTATTTACAAATCCTTTTCAACCCATATTCAATTGAATGCACTACAAAGTCAAGATATTTGATGTTCAAAACTCATACACTTTATTTTTTTTTTGCAAATAATAATTAACTTAGAATTTCATGGCTGCAACACGTGCCAAAGTAGTTGGGAAAGGGCATGTTCACATGTTCACCACTGTGTTACATGGCCTTTCCTTTTAACAACGCTCAGTAAACGTTTGGGAACTAAGGAGACACATTTTTTAAGCTTCTCAGGTGGAATTCTTTCCCATTCTTGCTTGATGTACAGCTTAAGTTGTTCAACAGTCTGGGGGTCTCCGTTGTGGTATTTTAGGCTTCATAATGCGCCACACATTTTTAATGGGAGACAGGTCTGGACTACAGGCAGGCCAGTCTAGTACCAGCAGTCTTTTGAAGCCACGTTGATGTAACACGTGGCTTGGCATTGTCTTGCTGAAATAAGCAGGGGCGTCCATGGTAACGTTGCTTGGATGGCAACATATGTTGCTCCAAAACCTGTATGTACATGGCGCCTTCACAGATGTGTAAGTTACCCATGTCTTGGGCACTGATACACCCCCATACCATCACAGATGCTGGCTTTTCAACTTTGCGCCTGTAACAATCCGGATGGTTCTTTTCCTCTTTGGTCCGGAGGACACGACGTCCACAGTTTCCAAAAACAATTTGAAATGTGGACTCGTCAGACCACAGAACACTTTTCCACTTTGTATCAGTCCATCTTAGATGAGCTCAGGCCCAGCGAAGCCGACGGCGTTTCTGGGTGTTGTTGATAAACGGTTTTCGCCTTGCATAGGAGAGTTTTAACTTGCACTTACAGATGTAGCGACCAACTGTAGTTACTGACAGTGGGTTTCTGAAGTGTTCCTGAGCCCATGTGGTGATATCCTTTACACACTGATGTCGCTTGTTGATGCAGTACAGCCTGAGGGATCGAAGGTCATGGGCTTAGCTGCTTACGTGCAGTGATTTCTCCAGATTCTCTGAACCCTTTGATGATACTACGGACCGTAGATGGTGAAATCCCTAAATTCCTTGCAATAGCTGGTTGAGAAAGGTTTTTTTTAAACTGTTCAACAATTTGCTCACGCATTTGTTGACAAAGTGGTGACCCTCACCCCATCCTTGTTTGTGAATGACTGAGCATTTCATGGAATCTACTTTTATACCCAATCATGGCACCCACCTGTTCCCAATTTGCCTGTTCACCTGTGGGATGTTCCAAATAAGTGTTTGATGAGCATTCCTCAACTTTATCAGTATTTATTGCCACCTTTCCCAACTTCTTTGTCACGTGTTGCTGGCATCAAATTCTAAAGTTAATGCTTATTTGCAAAAAATAAGCATTAGTTTGAACATCAAATATGTTGTCTTTGTAGCATATTCAACTGAATATGGGTTGAAAATGATTTGCAAATCATTGTACTCCGTTTATATTTACATCTAACACAATTTCCCAACTCATATGGAAACGGGGTTTGTATTATTATTATGAGATTTTACATTTCCACTACTTCAATCCAATACAGCAACGTTTCTAATGCTGAGCCAATCAGGTGCCACAATAATGAAGAACGCAGTCTGGTTGGTTTGGTCGCAGCTATAGGCCAATACTACTGTAGAATTGATATTTTTACTTCAATTGGCCATTTTTGTGCGTACAAATGCTTAATTTTGGCCAAGAATACCTACAATACCAGCTCAGTGGCCTTGTGGTTAGAGTGTCCGCCCTGAGACTGGGAGGTCGTGAGTTCATACCAAAGACAAAAAAAAAAAATGGGACCCATTGCGTCCCTGCTTGGCACTCAGCATCAAGGGTTGGAATTGGGGGTTAAATCACCAAATGATTCCCGAGCATGGCGCACGCTACTGCTCACTGCTCCCCTCACCTCCCAGGTGGTGAACATGGAGATGGGTCAAATGAAGAGGAAACATTTCACCACACCCAGTGTGTGTGTGTGTGACAATCGTTGGGACTTTAACTTTAACAATATGCTTTTAAAAACTCATTAGTCCTTTTTTGAAATTCTAAAACATGTTCTCGATGCTTGAATGTACACATTGTCACGGCTCATTTGGATATGAGTGAAAATGTCAACAGTGCCTTCTGTACGGCAGTCTTTCACATGATAGCCCATCACGTGACCTCACGTGCTTAACGCCGTGTCACAGAACCAGACAAATGTGTTCCAGTGCAACCTGACCAGATGAGGCAAACCTGCATACTTTACATTTTGTCTTCATCTCCGTTTGATTGATAGCACTACTTTCCCAGAGTGGTCCTCTTAGTATGCACTTGAACATTAGGACCACATTTGACATATTTAGAGCCTTTCCCTAAAGGACTCCAGATGACAGAATTGGGATGTGCACCGAGAAGAAAAAAGAAAGACAGGTGAGGTTTGAGACCGCAAAAATTGAGATGTTATGTCGGTTTGCTTCTATGTGCATTCTAGCGCATGAGGTACAAGAGGAGACATGTTGAGGGAGGAATAGAGGAAAAAGAAGAGCGGAAAAATTTAAAAAAAGAATCTAAAATTCTCAAGGACTTGGACTTCAGGCATAGAGGTTCACAGTTCAAGTCCTTTTGCCTACTAATGTTGGAGAAATGCAAGTCTGCTTCCTGACTACTGCCAATGTGCTCTTGAGCAAGGCAATACCCACCAGATTAGTTGTGCAGTAACTATTTGGATGTCTTTCTCTGTTGCATGTGTGTGACCTGGTTTTCTATGTAGTGTGGAACAGTATGTACAGAAGAGTGTAAAGTCAATTTCCCCTTATCAGATTAAAATCAGTCTTGTAAAATAAAAATAAAAAATGAGGAAGAGCACTTAGACTTAGACTTAGACTTATACAACCTTCATTGATCCACAAGGGAAATTGTTCCACACAGTAGCTCAGTTTCAAAGGCTAGAAAGGGTAAGGATGGAAAGGATAATGCAGGTATTAAGTAGACAAAAAATGTACCATAGTATCAATATAAAATATAACATACCGTATTTTTCGGATTATAAATCGCAGTTTTTTTCATAGTTTGGCCGGGGGTGCGACTTATGTGTGAAATTATTAACACATTACCGTAAAATATCAAAAAATATTATTTATCTCATTCACGTAAGAGACTAGACGTATATCAGCAATCGTCACACACACACACACACACACGTCAACCTATAACAATTTGGCGGGGGCAGGTCATGGCAGAAGTGCATTGTGGAAAAAAAAGATGCTACCTGCTACTACTTCCGTACCTATGAAAATTCAAAGTTCAAGGGTTTTATTCGTCACATGCAGAATACACCACAGTGAAATGCTTTTTTCCATGCTCTTCAGATATTGCGTACAGTGGGATCCAAACACTAGTTACTGAATCTAATACACTAAATACAAAAAATACAACAATTTGTGTAGCTCTGATGTACATTAATTACAAGACAATAAGTCCCAGTAGTTATGGTAGAAGTATCAGTACAAGTAAAAGTACAGTAGTCACATACAGTACCAGTGCAATATCAAAAGTATAACAGTATATACAGTATACACAGTATAGGAAGTAATAAATATTAAGGTGTAAGTTGATCATTTCAACATTGGCCGTAACTTATAAAAACTGAGAAGGGCTGAATAAAAAATGGCACCAAAAAGGAAATCATATACTGCAGGTTAAAAGCTGGAAGTAGTGAAATATGCAGCAGAAAATGGCAATCGAGCAGCAGAAAGAAAGTTTGGAGTAAGCGAGAAACTTGTAAGGGACTGGCGAAAAATTTCCCCAAAAAATGCGACTTATACTCTAGTGCGACTTATATATGATTTTTCCTTCTTTATTATGCATTTTCGGCCGGTGCGATTTATACTCTGGAGCGATTTATAATCCGAAAAATACAGTATATGTAATATTTACATATTATATATACAGTATATAATATATTCTGTATATATTGTAGTATTATATTACAAACCCCGTTTCCATATGAGTTGGGAAATTGTGTTAGATGTAAAAATAAATGGAATACAATGATTTGCAAAACCTTTTCAACCCATATTCAATTGAATGCACTACAAAGACAAGATATTTGATGTTCAAACTCATAAACTTTTTTTTTTTTTTTTCAAATAATAATTAACTTAGAATTTCATGGCTGCAACACGTGCCAAAGTAGTTGGGAAAGAGCATGTTCACCACTGTGTTACATCACCTTTTCTTTTAACAACACTCAATAAACGATTGGGAACTGAGGAAACTAATTGTTGAAGCTTTGAAAGTGGAATTCTTTCCCATTCTTTTATGTAGAGCTTCAGTCGTTCAACAGTCCGGGGTCTCCGCTGTCGTATTTTACGCTGCGCCACACATTTTCGATGGGAGACAGGTCTGGACTGCAGGCGGGCCAGGAAAGTACCCGCACTCTTTTTTTACGAAGCCACGCTGTTGTAACACGTGCTGAGTGTGGCTTGGCATTGTTTTGCTGGAATAAGCAGGGACGTCCATGAAAAAGACGGCGCTTATATGGCAGCATATGTTGTTCCAAAACCTCTATGTACCTTTCAGCATTAATGGTGCCTTCACAGATGTGTAAGTTACCCATGCCTTGGACACTAATGCAACCCCATACCATCACAGATGCTGGCTTTTGAACTTTGCGTCGATAACAGTCTGGATGGTTCGCTTCCCCTTTGGTCCGGATGACACGATGTGGAATATTTCCAAAAACTATTTGAAATGTGGACTCGTCAGACCACAGAACACTTTTCCACTTTGCATAAGTCCATCTTAGATGATCTCGGGCCCAGAGAAGCTGGCGGCGTTTCTGGATGTTGTTGATAAATGGCTTTGGCTTTGCATAATAGAGCTTTAACTTGCATTTACAGATGTAGCGACCAACTGTATTTAGTGACAGTGGTTTTCTGAAGTGTTCCTGAGCCCATGTGGTGATATCCTTTATACTAGACTTAGACTTAGACTTCCTTTAGAGATTGATGTCGGTTTTTGATACAGTGCCATCTGACGGATCGAAGGTCATGGTCATTCAATGTTGGTTTCCGGCCATGCCGCTTACGTGGAGTGATATCTCCAAATTCTCTGAACCTTTTGATGATATTATGGACCGTAGATGTTGAAATCCCTAAATTTCTTGCAATTACACTTTGAGAAACGTAGTTCTTAAACTGTTTGACTATTTGCTCACGCAGTTGTGGACAAAGGGGTGTACCTCGCCCCATCCTTTCTTGTGAAAGACTGAGCATTTTTTGGGAAGTTGTTTTTATACCCAATCATGGCACCCACCTGTTCCCAATTAGCCTGCACACCTGTGGGATGTTCCAAATAAGTGTTTAAAGAGCATTCCTCAACTTTATCAGTATTTATTGCCACCTTTCCCAACTTCTTTGTCACGTGTTGCTGGCATCAAATTCTAAAGTTAATGATTATTTGCAAAAAAAAAAGTTGATCAGTTTGAACATCAAATATGTTGTCTTTGTAGCATATTCAACTGAATATGGGTTGAAAATGATTTGCAAATCATTGTATTCCGTTTATATTTACATCTAACACAATTTCCCAACTCATATGGAAACGGGGTTTGTATATTATATTTGTATATAATATATACAATATATAACAAATCCCAATTACCATGTACAATATTACAGTATCAGTAACAGCTGCAGCAAAAAAATAAAAAATAAATAAAATAAAAAGGGCAGCATAAAATAGAGGGTAGATCCAGCAGAAAATAGACATTATAAACAAAGAGAGGTAGCTTACATAGTCAGGTAATAGACAGATATCATCTATTGCTGTATGGCGAGTGATTATACAGCTGGATGGAGTGCGGAATGAAGGCACCGGAACATATAGGGCCTGATTTACTGAGTGGCGATAAAACGATATCAATATATATTGTGATAGACATGTAATTGATACCAACAAAAAATGCGATCAATAAAACAATGTTTGTACATTTGTTTTCTTATATGTCAGAAGAAACCGGAAGTTGTGAACCAAGGTTGGTTGCATGAACAAAAGCACCCGCTCTCTGGTAGCTGGGCAACGCAGGAAGTGATCACTAAACAGTGGGAGTGACACGCTAACAGCCAATTAGGTAAGAGTATCGAACATCACGTTTGGTTGCGACATCTTGTTGTCTCGCGATTGATTATTTGCATCGAGCGAAAAGAGAAACTAAAAATGAGTACTGCAGAGAGCGAAGAAATTGTCGATAAAACAGGAAAAGTCACCTCAGCAGTATGGAAGTTTTGGGGATTTTTAAAAAAACGGACCGCAGTCCAATAAGTCGCGCTCACCCGAGCACAGCTGTGACTTCCTGGCAGTTGTGTGTACCATTAGTGGGCGTGTTGCAGGTGATCAACTATACAATTTATAACAAGTGCAAAAGTTGGACTCTCTCGATTATGTTAGATCCACTATGGACTGGACTTTCACAATATTATACTAGACCCACTCGATGTCCATTGCATCCGGTCTCCCCTAGAGGGGTGGGGGGTCACCCACATCTGGGGTCCTCTCCAAGGTTTCTCATAGTCATTCACATTGACATCCCACTGGGTTGTGAGTTTTTCCTTGCCCTTATGTGGGCTCTGAACAGAGGATGTCGTTGTGGCTTGTGCAGCCCTTTGAGACACTTGTGATTTAGGGCTATATAAATAAACATTGATTGATTGATTGAAAAGTGGTGCAGACGGCGTATAAGATTTGTGCGTGTACTATTGGCTGTCTCTATGGAGACACTCATTTACTGCACAACTACATGATCCAACCTGTGGTGTTTTGCTATATATGGAACATGATGCAGCACTAGAGATAGACAATATTGCTTAAAATCTACATCACAATATATATTGCAGCCTCCTGCGATAAGATATAGATTTGACATATTATTTGGTATCTGTAAATGACAATAGAACAATTTTAAAATGGGTCACAAAGGGCTGCTGACATATGCAGTTAAATATTACATCAATTCCGGTAATAATATTTTCTCAAAATTATGATTAATCTTCTTGTTGATTTACTCTTAATATCTGGTTACTTTCTGTTCTAACATAGTTCCATCTACACTTCTGCTAAGATGTAACAATCATTTGTTCTTCTGTTGGTTGGTAGCTTTACATTAATTTTGGCCAATACTACACATTTGGGTATCGATCCAATACAAAGGGGAGTTATTGGTCATACCAATGCTGACACTGATACCTAAAATTTTCAAGATCAGCGAATGCGAAACATTTTGATCACAATTCTAATTGGACAAAAACACAGAACGATCAATCAATTTGTTTAAGTATGATCTACCATTGGCTCTGATTTAAAGGCCTACTGAAACCCACTACTACCAACCACGCAGTCTGATAGTTTATATATCAATGATGAAATCTTAACATTGCAACACATGCCAATACGGCCGGGTTAGCTTACTAAAGTGTAATTTTAAATTTCGCGCGAAATATCCTGCTGAAAACATCTCGGTATGATGACGCCTGCGCGTGACGTCACGGATTGTAGAGGACATTTTGGGACAGCATGGTGGCCAGCTATTAAGTCGTCTGTTTTCATCGCACAATTCCACAGTATTCTGGACATCTGTGTTGGTGAATCTTTTGCAATTTGTTCAATGAACAATGGAGACAGCAAAGAAGAAAGCTGTAGGTGGGAAGCAGTGTATTGCGGCAGGTGTTGTGCCGGATAACGCACCCCCGCCGTAGAATGCACCCCCTGACTGGTGTGCCGGATAACACAGCCGGTGTTTCATTGTTTACATTCCCGAAAGATGACAGTCAAGCTTTACCATTGGCCTGTGGAGAACTGGGACAACAGAGACTCTTACCAGGAGGACTTTGAGTTGGTTACGCAGACACGGTACCGTGAGTACGCATGCAGCTGCGGCTTCCAAACATTTGATCGCTTGCCCTTCCGTGCGTGCCGCTATGTGCATGTCACGTACGTAACTTTGGGGACTTTGGGGAAATATATGTGCTGTATGAACTTTGGGGAGGTGAACGGTACTTTTTGCTGTGGGATTGAGTGTGTTGTGCAGGTGTTTGAGTTGTATTGGCGGGTTATATGGACGGGAGGGGGAGGTGTTTGTTATGCGGGATTGATTTGTGGCATATTAAATCTAAGCCTGGTTGTGTTGTGGGTAATAGAGTATATATATGGCTTGTGTTTATTTACTGTTTTAGTCATTCCCAGCTGAATATCAGGTCCCACCCGCCTCTCACAGCATCTTCCCTATCTGAATCGCTCCCACTGCCCTCTAGTCCTTCACTCTCACTTTCCTCATCCACGAATCTTTCATCCTAATGGGGGAATCGTCGCTTTCTCGATCCAAATCGATCTCGCTGCTGGTGGCCATGATTGTAAACAATGTGCGGATGTGAGGAGCTCCACAACCTGTGACGTCACACGCATATCGTCTGCTACTTCCGGTACAGGCAAGGCTTTTTTATCAGCGACCAAAAGTTGCAAACTTTATCGTCAATGTTCTCTACTAAATCCTTTCAGCAAAATGATGGCAATATCGCAAAATTATCAAGTATGACACATAGAATGGACCTGCTATCCCCGTTTAAATAAGAAAATCACATTTCAGTAGGCCTTTAAATTCTTTAGTTATTGCCCTTAAAGCCCTCCTGTATTTACGGACTAATTTCCTAAACAATAACAAAAACAACAAAATATTTTTTGAGAGTAAAATATACCAATCTAACCACTGTGGTATCAACCTGATATTATACTACTTGGTTCCGTTACTGCTGATATTAGTATCAATTTCCCGACTTTGTTTACATTCACTAGCTCTAGCTTGCGATTAGCGGTCAGCCTATCTACCTACGGTGTGTAGTGTAGCATGTTTAGCTATTCCTTGTCTTCCTGGGATCTTATTATTAAGAAACCTAGTTCTGCTATGTACCTTGTGCTAGATAGTCGTCGTCTCCAGAGTGTACTGCGGAGCATACTGACAGGAGCAGAAGAAAGTTCCACCTAAAGGGGACAGACAGGAAAACACAAATTAGTGTTTGAGTGGTTTGCTTAGCGTCCTTGCAGGTATTTTTGTAGTCGGACCAAAAGCTATGCAGTACAAACATGTGCGTAAGGTAAGTAAATAATTGGCATCTTGTGTGACAAATTGCAAGACAAACCCCTAATATCATATAATCACTTTCAAGAATATTTCATATTTTTCTATCTTTAACAGCTCAGATTTCACATAAAGATTCTAAAAGATACTTCTAATGAGCATTTCTGAACACATTAGGAAGAGTGCGTAGTAAAGAGACACATTTACTCATATTTCTGTATTCTTTCCACTGTAATTTTAACACATATTTGAGCTTAATTTATTATCTTAGCATTATTTTGTTTTTGCATATTTGGGATCTGCATAGGTCCCCAAAATGTGAAATCAAACCATGGAGGCATGGCGCAGATAATTATAAAACAATATTGCCTTCTTGCTCCAAAAGAGCCGTTTGGAATTTGAGACTTTAGCGACATTTTTTGCCTTAGCTACTTTAGCGGATATCTCTTTTTATGGCATTGATTGATTGAAATTGATTTAAACTTTTATTAGTAGATTGCACAGTTCAGTACATATTCCGTACAATTGACCACTAAATGGCAACACCCGAATAAGCGTTCCAACTTGTTTAAGTCGGGGTCCACGTAAATCAGTCCATGGTAACAGCAGAGATTCAGACTTAGACTTAGACAAACTATACCAGAAGAACTTTGTGCGAGTCTGCCATTTTAATCCAGTTGCGGTGCAAATGTTTACTCAATAAGTTCCTTAGCTTTCTCTATCCTCTTATTGTGGGGGAGAATGGCTCGTAGACTAAATAATACTGGACAAAGAACAAAAACAAAAACAAATAATTAATTATGGAACTACCAAATTATTAGTTTGTAAACCTCTAATAAGTGATTCCAGTTGGCAAAGAGGAACTAAAATAAATAGAAAAATATATAATTTTTATTTAATAAAGAAATCTTTGAAAGCTGCCCCATATAACACATATGGAAAATGGGAGGACTTTTTTTGACTGCCCGTTGCCATGGGATGCCATATTCAAATTAATCTACAAAACTACTATCGATGTGCAAAATCGTTATTTTCAAATTAAAATTATTTATAACTTCTTACCCACGGGAAAAATGTTAAAACTATGGAATATGACAGAGTCGGATGATTGCCGATTTTGTTGTCAGGAGTCTGAATCCACCCTGCATTTGTTTTGGTATTGTCATATTGTGTCTTTGTTTTGGGTGGAAGTTGAAAAAATGTGTTTAAGGATTGGTTTTAGTATAGTTCATTGACAGTTATGATTTAGTCAATTTGATTATAGTACTCGGTAAAAGGTTTATTTTTAAGGCCAAAAACAGATATTCACTTAGTATTACTTTCTTTAAAACATTTATTCAGTATTTTTTAACTTTAGAAAGTTACATGGTTGAAAACGATAATGATGCCAAAAAACATAAAAAAAAAGATGGGAAGTCCTCAAAGGCTTATTTTGAAAATGTAATTTTGTTTATAGATTATATGCAATCTGTTGTTGTGTTCCCTAATTTGAGTGTACATAAATGAAGGTGTGTATTGCTGAGCCCGACCTGGACATAATCTGGACTGGACCTGGTTTTAAGAACCCTTTAAACCAGGGGTCCCCAAACTTTTTGACTTTTGGGTTAAAAAAAATTGGCCAGGGCAGGGCTGTATATATATATATATATATATATATATATATATATATATATATATATATATATATATATATATATATATATATATACATATATATATATACATTGTCTTTTTAATCCGTTTTGACATTTAACATTGTCACGTTATCGATGGGAAAATTCATTTTTAGACAATATGATTTGCCTGAGCGGCTAGGAGACACCGAGAGTAACAAGCGGTAGAAAATGGATTAGAAAGGAAAGATTAAAAAAAATAAAAAATAAATAAATAAATAAATAAAAATAAAAACACTTTTTTTTTTTTACTTGGGACTTCCCATGGGCCGGATTTTGGATGCTGGGGGGCCGCGGCCGTATTTTGGGGACCCCTGCTTTAAACAATCTAATTTCATTGACAACCTGGTCTGGTGAAGATAAGTAAATAAATATAAAACATTTTCTTAAATAAAAAAGAAAGTGAAACAATATAAAAACAATTACATAAAAAATAGTAATTAATGAAAATGTTAGTGGACCAGCAGCACACACAGTCATGTGTGCTTCAAAGACTGTATCCCTTGCAGACTATATTATTCTATATTGTAGGAACCAGAATATTAATAACAAAAAGAAACAACCCCTTTTGTGTGAATGAGTGTGAATGAGGGGAGGGAGGTTTTTTTGGGTTGGTGCACTAATTGTAAGTGTATCTTGTGTGTTTTATGTTGATTTAATAAAAAATAAAAAATAAAATAAAATAAAATAAAAAAAATAAAAAATAAAACTACAACATGGTTGACGGGGTGGAGACGCAGTCAAAAGGGGCTGGAGAAGGGCTTTGGGACAAAATAAGACATTCAGATGAAGACAGTCAGAAAAGCGTTTTAAAGATGGTCTGTAAACAAAATCAATGCAAAAAAAATGTTGTCCAAAGAACCACCGTTACATGTTATGTAGACCACAGTCAGTTTTTAAGAGTTCCTATGCAAGCGGACAAAAACACAACACTTCGTCTGCTTGTTGTTGTATCGTGTTCCGAAAAATTGTGTTGACACTTGACTAAAGCAACTGCACTGCAGAGCAAACCCTGAAGAGTGTTTTAACGGAATCAAACATTACATCAACTGTGTTATAATAATAATAGTGATCATAGACAGCACCCACCCTGGCTCTGACCTGTTCCACCTGCTGCCCTCTGGGAAGCGCTACAGGTGCATTAAAACCAAAACAAACAGGCTAAAGAACAGCTTCTTCCCCAGGGCCATAACCATCCTGAACGGACTGCCCCATTGTCCCTCATAACTGCCTTCTCTTCGGTGCAATAACCCATTCCACCAACCACCCTGTTTTTGTTTTGTTTTTTCATGTATATATTCATTTCACACCATATTCATTGCACTTCTACATTTTTTAAATTTGTATATATTTGCACATTGTTTTTCTAGCATGCACACACACATCGCACTGTATGGAATGGCCTCAATCTCGTTACCTTGCGTAATGACAATAAAGCTGATTCTGATTCTGATTCTGATAATTTGGGGCAGCAGAAGGTTACGCATTAGGATTTAGGCTTTGGAGAACGCAGGGTCATGGTTTGAGTCCTAATATAATAATAATAATAATAATAGATTGTATTTGTAAAAAGCACTTTATATTGAGTAAACAATCTCAAAGTGCTACAGTGTATTAAAAAATAAATAAATAAAAAAGGTAATAAAGAAATAAATACAAATAAAAACTAGAACAGCCAAATAGCTACAGCTAGTATGCACATCTAGATAAGGCAAACATATGATGCCTCAATCATTGAAACCATGATCATTCTTCATGGATCAACAACATCCAGAAACGCCGCCGGCTTCTCTGGGACCGAGATCATCTAAGATGGACTCATGCAAAGTGGAAAAGTGTTCTGTGGTCTGACGAGTCCACATTTCAAATTGTTTTTGGAAATATTCCACATCGTGTCATCCGGACCAAAGGGGAAGCGAACCATCCAGACTGTTATCGACGCAAAGTTCAAAAGCCAGCATCTGTGATGGTATGGGGGTGCATTAGTGCCCAAGGCATGGATAACTTACACATCTGTGAAGGCACCATTAATGCTGAAAGGTACATACAGGTTTTGGAGCAACATATGCTGCCATCTAAGTGCCGTCTTTTTCATGGACGCCCCTGCTTATTTCAGCAAGACAATGCCAAGCCACATTCAGCACGTTTTACAACAGCGTGGCTTTGTAAAAAAAAGAGTGCGGGTACTTTCCTGGCCCGCCTGCAGTCCAGACCTGTCTCCCATCGAAAATGTGTGGCGCATTATGAAGCGTAAAATACGACAGCGGAGACCCCGGACTGTTGAACGACTGAAGCTCTACATAAAGCAAGAATGGGAAAGAATTCCACTTTCAAAGCTTCAACAATTAGTTTCCTCAGTTCCCAATCGTTTATTGAGTGTTGTTAAAAGAAAAGGTGATGTAACACAGTGGTGAACATGCCCTTTCCCAACTACTTTGGCATGTGTTGCAGCCATGACATTCTAAGTTAATTATTATTTGCAAAAAAAAAAAAAAAAGTTTATGAGTCCATCCATCCATCCATCTTCTTCCGCTTATCCGAGGTCGGGTTGCGGGGGCAGCAGCCTAAGCAGGGAAGCTCAGACTTCCCTCTCCCCAGCCACTTCGTCCAGCTCTTCCCGGGGGATCCCTAGGCGTTCCCAGGCCAGCCGGGAGAGATAGTCTTCCCAACGTGTCCTGGGTCTTCCCCGTGGCCTCCAACCGGTCGGACGTGCCCGAAACACCTCCCTAGGGAGATGTTCGGGTGGCATCCTGACCAGATGCCCGAACCACCTCATCTGGCTCCTCTCGATGTTGAACATCAGATATCTTGTCTTTGTAGTGCATTCAATTGAATATGGGTTGAAAAGGATTTGCAAATCATTGTATTCCATTTATATTTACATCTAACACAATTCCCCAACATATGATGCCTCAATCATTGAAACCATGATCATTCTTCATGTATCCATTCATTTGACTTCAGGCGAGAGGCGGGGTACACCTTGGACTGCTCACCTGTCAATCATGTCAGAGCACATAATGTAGCCCATGTGAGGAACTCGCATGGCTGCGGTAGTTGTGACCCCAAGATGCAGGAAATGGGAGGACGATGTGTAGGTAAGAGTCTTTTATTGTACTCAAAATAGGAGGAACAGTCATGCAAACAGCAAAACGTCCTTTACATAATTAACCCTCAAACACTGAGGAACAGGCGAGGCAGGCATAAATAGCAGCCTGATTGGCAACTGCAACCAGGTGTTTCAGGCTCCCAACCAGGGACAGGTGAGGCAAACGAGCGCTCATGGAGACATGCAGCCCAACAACCTTCACATTCACACTTATGGATGATTTCAACTGCACGTCTCCAATTAACTCAACATGTTGGAGGAAGGACCTGGAGAAATCTCTCTTGCAAACTTTGTGTCTTTTGTGGTTGTATTACTTTCTCAAAACTATTATTCATCTTTGTGCTAATTTACTGTTAATATCTGGTTACTTTCTGCTGTAACATGGTTCTATCTACACTTCTGTTAAAATGTAATACGCACTTATTCTTCTGTGGTTTGGATTAGAGATGTCCGATAATATAGGGCTGCCGATATTATCGGCCGATAAATGCTTTAAAATGTAATATCGGAAATTATCGGTATCCGTTTCAAAAAGTAAAATGTATGACTTTTTAAAATGTCGCTGTACGGAGTGGTACACGGACGTAGGGTGAAGTACAGAGCGCCTATAAACCTTAAAGGCATTGCCTTTGCGTGCTGGCCCAATCACATAATATCTATGGCTTTTCACACATACAAGTGAATGCATTCATACTTGGTCAACAGCCATACAGGTCACACTGAGGGTGGCCGTATAAACAACTTTAACACTGTTACAAATATGCGCCACACTGTGAACCAACACCAAACAAGAATGACAAACACATTTTGGGAGAACATCTGCACCGTAACACAACATAAACACAACAGAACAAATACCCAGAACCCCTTGCAGCACTAACTCTTCCGGGACGCTACAATATACACCCCCGCTACCTCCTATCCCCACCTCAACCCCGCCCTCCCCCCCCAACCCCGCCCACCTCAACCTCCTCATGCTCTCTCAGGGAGAGCATGTCCCAAATTCTAAGCTGCTGTTTTGAGGCATGTTAAAAAAAACAATGCACTTTGTGACTTCAATAATAAATATGGGAGTACCATGTTGCCTTTTTTTTCCCATAACTTGAGTTGATTTATTTTGGAAAACCTTGTTACATTGTTTAATGCATCCAGCGGGGCATCACAACAAAATTAGGCATAATAATGTGTTAATTCCAAGACTGTATACATCGGTATTGGTTGATATCGGAATCGGTAATTAAGATTTGGACAATATCGGAATATCGGATATCGGCAAAAAAGCCATTATCGGACATCTCTAGTTTAGATACTTTACATAAGTTTTAGGCGATACTACAAATCTGTGTATCGATCCAATACCAGATAGTTACAGGGACAGTATTGGTCATACCAATGCCGATCATTGAATTATTACATTTTTGATCACATTTATAATCAGACAAAACACAGGATGACTGTGTTACAATATTAGTTAAAAATTTAAATAATTTCCTACTATTGGCGCTGATTTAAATTATTTGTTTTTTTGCCCTTAAAGCTTTTTTGTGCTGTTTGTAAACAATAACAAAAACGACAAAATAATTTTTGATAGTAAAACAAGTCGATCTAACTGCTGTGGTATTGATTATGCATTGTTATTGTTGATATTTGCATCGTTCCGCATACATTTGCTTGCGTTCAAGAGCTCTAGGCTGAAGTTAGCATATCTTCCTAAAGTGTGTAGTGTAGCACGTTTAGCTATTCCTCATCCTCCGGTGACAGTGATACTCGTAAGAAATTTAGTTTATTTGCTGCCATAGAAGTGAGGTGTGCTGACTTAGAAGTGGCTTTGCACTGTGGAGGAACATTAGCCGCTAGTGAGGACGCTGCATTCCGTTGAGGACACTCAATTGTTGCTGTCAAATATGCAGGACACAGCTATGAACATGCATGCATTACCATGGTGTAACGATAGTATTAAAAGCTATATTGTCTAGAAATGTGATATTATTTATACCGTATATTGTCTATATCGGGCCATCCTAATACAGGGTATTGTGCAAATAGTGTGGTGCTGTATGTGTCACTGGTCAGATGAGGCCTTTAGATGTCTATGCACAGTACATAATCCAATTGTTTATTGCTTTTTAGTTGACTGAAGACTACAACAACTTATATTAGTGTTGAATACACTGAAGCAGCAACTTATACTGACTAACACATACTACTTTCTACACAATAAGCTGCTACTTTTTTCCAAAGTTTTGCATCCTTCGGCTTATAAAACAGTGCGGCTAATTTATGGATTTTTCTTTGTTTTGTATTCAACAAATAGTTTTCATATAACACGACAGAGACACTGAAAAGGTGTGTTATTGTTTGTGCTATGGCGCCATCTTTTGGACAAGTTTACTCATTGCAGGTGTTACGGGTTGAAAATGTACTTCCTGTTTCGTGCCTTGTACTGGAAGTATATCCCGAAAGGGTATCTTTATTGATCACTCCTAGCAACGTTTGTAAGTTTTACAATATAACTAAAACAATTAATATTTACTAAACTGTCCCATGTATGTTGTCTGTAGTAGTGAGTCTATGGATGTTCATCCAGGTCATTATATTCTCAGGGCATTCATTCGATCGCGACTGGACTGTTTGGTTTGTCATAGAAGACGTTTCGCCTCTCATTCAAGGAGGCTTCATCAGTTCTTGCTCATAAATTTAGATTGGTCAGATCTAGTCTTAGTTAAGTTAAGTTAAGTTAAAGTACCAATGATTGTCACACACACACTAGGTGTGGTGAAATGTGTCCTCTGCATTTGACCCATCCCCTTGATCACTTAGACTTAGATTGGTCATATTGAGTCTAGCAGCTGGTGCCAAAACTTCAAATATGTATACTCCAACACCAGGAGAGTGTGCCTGGGCAAGGATGGTTCCGCCCTATGGCAGTGAGAAAAACAACTGTTGAGATGCAAAAGAGCAATCCTGTCAATGCCAAGGAGTGTTTTCATGCATATCATTTGTGTTATCGTAATGTAATCAAGCTCGCATATTCACTATATGCTAACACGTTTACAAGTGTCTGAATTAGTAATATTATTACCATACAATGGCATTCTTTTTGTCTTGTTTCTGTTTCGGAAATTCACCAAAACATCACTGTGGAGTTATTGAGTCTTTTTAGCTGATTGGAGAGATAGTTTACGCAGCTGGTGGGTCCATGATGATGACTTCTGTTTTGTTTGATTAACCGTTTTACTGCCGTGTTACAGGCACCGTTTGGAAACAATTAAGGTATGTGAATAAATGGTAAATGGGTTGTACTTGTATAGTGCTTTTCTACCTCTTTAAGGAACTCAAAGCGCTTTGACACTATTTCCACATTCACCCATTCACACACACATTCACACGCTGATGGCGGGAGCTGCCATGCAAGGCGCTAACCAGGACCCATCAGGAGAAAAGGGTGAAGTGTCCTGCTCAAGGACACAACGGACGTGACTTGGATGGTAGAAGGTGGGGATTGAACCAGTAACCCTAAGATTGCTGGCACGGCCAGTCTCCCAACTTCGCCACACCGCCCCCAGTGAACAATAAACAGTTACACAATCTTTCGTACCGGTATATATCTGCTGCTTATGATCCGATGCGGCTAAAATATATAAAATATTTATTTCTTATAAAATTTGGTAGGTGTGCCTTAAATACTGGTGCGCTCTGTCGCCCGGAAAGTACGGTATTTAAACTATTTCCTCACCTAACATGAACATGACATATGCTCAGTTCACCACTCTGACTTGTTACACAGACCATGTTCCACAACAGAAAATTAGGCACCTGTGTTGTTTTTGAGTCTACCGTACAGACCATATGGGCTTTTCCAAACTACTTACTTATTTTTTCTAGAAACATGTCCAGAAACATCCTGGTGTCAATCAGTGAAGTCACATGTCCAAGTTTCCAATCCCACCACACAACAAATCACTTATGGACCATGGAAAAAAATGGTGTGAGGGTAACGTTTCCAGGATTTCCAATGAAATAAGAGCCACATTTGAATATTGCTCTCAAAAAGGGCTTCACATGCTTAACCATGCATGTATGGTGTGCTTCAAAGCGTACGGTGAACATTTAGACCAAATCAATCACTTTGACAGGCGTCTTCATAGCGGAACAAAGGTGTCAAACTCAAGTCCCGGGGGCCATATTATTTTATGTGGCCCGCGAAAGCCTGGAAATAGTATGCGTTAATAAAATGCTTAATCTTTTCTTACTAAATATATTTGTTCTTTTCCTTTTGACATTAAAAATCATGTACTGCATGCAATTGCATATCTTTTACAATTCAATATTATCAAAATCAAAATATTATATTATTCCCCAAATATTATTTGTTAAAATAAAGATAAATACTGTACATAAATATCTGCTTGACTTATGATTTCAAAACAAATTATCAAACTGTAGACTGTAAAATTGACGGTTAAATTTTGCAGACTGAGTTTTTTACCATAAAATCAACTTGGTACTGTTTTTTTTCTCCATATACAGTAAGACACTAAAACATTAAAAGAAAAAAAAACACCAAGATTTTACGGTAAAAACAAACAAACTGGCAGCTCTGTTGCTTGAATTTTACCGCTAAAAACAGTGGTATTATTTCTCCATTCCATTCCATTTATTCCATTTTTTTATATGCTGTAAAAAAAACAAAAAAACACTGCTTTTGCTGTGAAATTCTGGTGACTGAGATGCCAGTTTTTAAAGTAACATTTGAATTTTTTTTTTTTGCATCTTATGTAAAAAAAATATTGTTAATGTATTTTATACATATATATATATATATATATATATATATATATATATATATATATATATATATATATATATATATATATATATATATATATATATATATATATATATACATGTATATTCATATATTACTCATTGTTAAAATCGGCCCTGTGAGAGCAACCATTACTGCGATGTGGCCCTCAATGAAAACGAGTTTGACACCCCTGTAGTGGAAGCTTCTGACACAACCTGCAGTGGCTCATGACACCTTTTGGGATGAAAATTGCGGGGCCAAAAAAAAAAAAAAAAACTTTGGAAGAATGTTGTCTTGCTAGAGAGAGTGCCATTAGTCACAGTGTGCTCGTTAAGCTTCCAGTGACTTGTTATTTGAGTGTGACACACCATGTGTGCTGCCTTGCAAACGTCTCATTTTTAATGGCGTTTGTGAAGAAAGTTAGGCCAGCACAGAAGAGGCATGACTGAGCCCCAGACAGGCAGGCATGTATTGTTTTTGACAGAAAACAAGAAGCAGACATTGTTGAATGAGAAATCAAATAAATATCAGAAAGAAATGTGTGAGTGCAAAACCACACTCTTTGTTATGTAGTTGTGTTATGCAATGTCGGGGAGCACAGACTCACACTGAATGAAAAGGCAGTATTGTAAGAGAAAACAACATTGGAAATAAAATACAATAACTCATCTACTGAAAAATAATTTAAAAAAGCACATGTCTTTTAGTTGTTTGAACTGGCAGTTATTAAAAATTGAGGGGGGGAACTAAATATAACCCAAGCTCCCTTTTGGGCCGTAAAGTAGGATCATCTGATGCTGAGTCAGATAACTTTTTTTTTTTTGACCCACTGTGTCCCTGTTAGAGCTATTAAAGGAATCCATGAGCCTCAGCCATTAAAATGTACCAATGATTGTCACACACACACTAGGTGTGGCGAAATTATTCTCTGCATTTGACCCATCCCCTTGATCAACCCCTGGGAGGTGAGGGGAGCAGTGAGCAGCAGCGGTGGTTGCGCCAGGCAATCATTTTGGGTGATTTAACCCCCAATTCCAACCCTTGATGCTGAGTGCCAAGCAGGGAGGTAATGGGTCCCATTTTTATAGTCTTTGGTATGACTCGGCCGGGGTTTGAACTCACAACCTACCGATCTCAGGGCGGACACTCTAACCACAAGAATACAGCCCATCTACAATGACATGAGTGTTGCGAAATTAATTGCCTTGTTACAGTAAATACAGTTTCTTCCGGACTATGTAGAGCGCACTGAAATATAAGCCGCAGCCACTACATTTTAGAAGAAAAAATGTGTTTTCCATATATTAGTCGCACCGGAATTTAAGCCGCATATATATACACATTGTGAAATTAGTTATTTACACAAAACAATCTTGTAAATGTTTATACATACATTAATTGTTTCAAAACTATGTCAGTAAAATGACAGTAAAACAGTTAATCAAACAAAACAGAAGTCATCGTAATGGACCCACTATCTGCGAAAGCTAGCTCTCTAATCAGCTAAACCGATTTAATAACTCCACGGTGACGTTTTGGTGAAATAACTGAGAAATTTGTGAAACTGAAACAACAATACAATACAATACAAAAAGAATGCCATTGTAAGTTAATAATACTAATAACACTGACAGTCGTAAATGTGTTATCATATTAGCTCATGCTAACGACACAAGTTTTGATACATTACGATAGCAGGTACAAATATGTATGAAAACACTCCTATTGATATCACACATGGGACAGTTTTGTAAATATGAATTGTTTTAGTTATATTGTAAAGCTTACAAACGTTGCTTGGAGTGATGAATGAAGAATCCCGCTCCGGATTATTTTACTTCCAGTTCAAGGCAATAAAACAAAAAATAGATTTTCAACCCGCAACACCTGCATTTAGCAAACTCGTCCAAAAAATGGCGCCATAACACAAACAATATCACACCATTTCAGTGTGTCTGCTTGTGTTTAATGAAAACTATTCAACAAAAAACATTATGGCCGTTAGCAAAGAAAAATCCATAAATTAGTTGTTCTGTATTATCAGAATCAGAATCAGAATCAGAATAGTTTTATTGCCATTGTTTGAGAACGGGTTCACAAACTAGGAATTTTTCTTGGTGCAATCGTGCAACATAAAACACATATAACACAGATTTGGTAATAACAAGAGCTGTAACTGAGCTATCAGATCTTGTTATAGACTTAGAAGGATTTCAAAGGAGCTACTGTTAGGATTCAAAGGAGCTACTGTTAGGAGCTCCTTTTTAAGCCACAAGTGTCAAAGCGTAGGATAAAGTAGCGGCCTGTAGTCCGTAATTAATGGTAATGTAAATGTATAAGGATTTGCCTCATTAAATAATTACACAATTGCCTATGCAATTGATTATTAGTATTTTTTATGCACACTGTAAAAAAAATCTTGGCAATTTCACAGTAAAATCTTGGCAATTTTAACGTGAAATTTGCTATGTTCTTCACATCATAGTACTGCAAATAACACTGTTTTTTTGTTGTAAAATTCTGGCACCAATTTTTTTTACAGTAAAATTGATGGATGTTAATTTTACGGCGTACTACTGTAAATATAAAAAACGGTACCACAGTTTTTAGGGGTTTTTTTACTGGTAGCTCGGTTGCCATATTTTTACCGCAAAAAAATGTAGTATTGTTTTTCCATTTATAGTCAAATTATGTGAAAACTACTGCACATTTTACAGTAAAAAACTGTCAGCTTGGATGCCAGAATTTTACCGTAAAATCTTTAAATACATAATAAATAAAATATTAAAAATAAATAAATATAAAAATAAATGTACCGTACATAAAACTTTTTTTTTTAATGTTTAACTTGATGGATAACTTGCAGATATTTAAATATATTTAAAAAAAAATGTGTGGAATATATAATAATGTATTGTTAGTCGCATTATTAGATAATATATAATAATATGGGCAGCACGGTGACAGAGGGGTTAGTGCGTCTGCCTCACAATACGAAGGTCCTGAGCAGTCCTGGGTTCAATCCCGGGCTCGGGATCTTTCTGTGTGGAGTTTGCATGTTCTCCCCGTGACTGCGTGGGTTCCCTCCGGGTACTCCGGCTTCCTCCCACCTCCAAAAACATGCACCTGGGGATAGGTTGATTGGCAACACTAAATTGGCCCTAGTGTGTGAATGTGAGTGTGTATGTTGTCTGTCTATTTGTGTTGGCCCTGTGATGAGGTGGCGACTTGTCCAGGGTGTACCCCGCCTTCCGCCCGATTGTAGCTGAGATAGGCTCCAGCGCCCCCCGAAAATGGATGGATGGATGGATTAGATAATATAAAAGGAATTGCGTGTATTTTTTTGTCAAAATGGAAGGAACAAAAATATTTCATAAGAAAAGATGAAGTACTTTATTGATGCATATTATTTCCAGGATTCTGCAGGCCATATACACAATGATGTATAGGGCCAGATGTGGCCCCCAAGACTTGAGTTTGACACCTGTGCGTTCGAGAGTAATATGGAGGAAAAAAATCACTGGCATATTGCGGTTTTATATCTGTCGTTTGACAACAATAAAACATTATTAGAACAAAAGCAATATGCTAACCAGTCTTTGCACAAAGTGAGACAAAGCTCCACAAACACTGCTCTGTTGACTGAGGGAAATACCACTATGTGGGGAGTGGGTGTCATGTCAAGACTATAAATAATCACAACTTTACATACATCAAGCCCGCCACGATGACTTCTTACACAGTAACAGTATATTCTGTACCCTTCTCTCCCAAAAATGAGTCATGGAATTAACACATTATTATGCCTAATTTTGTTGTGATGCCCCGCTGGATGCATTAAACAATGCAACAAGGTTTTCCAAAATAAATCAACTGAAGTTATGGAAAAAAATGCCAACATGGCACTGCCATATTTATTATTGAAGTCACAAAGTGCATTATTTTTTTTTTACATGCCTCAAAACAGCAGTTTGGAATGTGGGACATGCTCTCCCTGAGAGAGCATGAGGAGGTTGAGGTGGGCGGGGTTGGGGGGGGCGGGGTTTGAGGGTAGGGAGTAGCGGGGGGTGTATATTGTAGCGTCCCGGAAGAGTTAGTGCTGCAAGGGGTTCTGGGTATTTGTTCTGTTGTGTTTATGTTGTGTTACGGTGCGGATGTTCTCCCGAAATGTGTTTGTCATTCTTGTTTGGTGTGGGTTCACAGTGTGGCGCATATTTGTAACAGTGTTAAAGTTGTTTATACGGCCACCCTTAGTGTGACCTGGATGGCTGTTGACCAAGTCTGCATTCACTTGTGTGTGTGAAAAGCCGTAGATATTATGTGACTGGGCCGGCACGCAAAGGCAGTGCCTTTAAGGTTTATTGGCGCTCTGTACTTCTCCCTACGTCTGTGTACACAGCAGCGTTTTAAAAAGTCATACATTTTACTTTTTGAAACCGATAATTTTGAAACCGATACCGATAATTTCCGATATTACATTTTAAAGCATTATCAGCCGATAATATTGGCAGTCAGATATTATCGGACATCCCTAATTCACGTAAAATCAAATGGTACTGCATTTTGATATCTTTGTTGTTAAGATATAGACTCATTTGTGTACATTTTATTATTGTTCACTTAGTAAGCACAAACTCTTATTGTGAAAGGATTATTGTTGTAAAGGGCGGAACAGGAAGTGTTGGAACTGTTATCCTGTAGTGATAGATGAATATGGCAGTTGTCGAATAAAGCCGTGGGCAAAACATTAAATTGGAGTTATTAATGACTAACTTTTGTTGCCCATAACAAGTATATAAGCACCGGCTTATATACTTGTAAGGGAAACAAGTTCTCAAGCAGCACTCATAGCAGACTCAGCCAAATGGTCTCAAGGTAATGTTGCATTTTCCATGCCAACAAAGCAAATATGCCTGAGAGAAGACGCTCCAACGTAAAGCAAGGCCCTACTTTTACAAAAATGTGCTAGCTCAATGCTAATTTACATTGCCATATACATGCTACTGATTAGCATTACAGATTTAACATGGCAATTTCAACACTTTCAAATTTAGTAATACACACTACAAACCCCGTTTCCATATGATTTGGGAAATTGTGTTAGATGTAAATATAAACGAAATACAATGATCTGCAATTCATTTTCAACCCATATTCAGTTGAATATGCTAAAAAGACAACATATTTGCTGTTCAAACTGATAAACTTTTTTTTTTTCAAATAATCATTAACTTTAGAATTTGATGCCAGCAACACGTGACAAAGAAGTTGGGAAAGGTGGCAATAAATACTGATAAAGTTGAGGAATGCCCATCAAACACTTATTTGGAACATCCCACAGGTGAACAGGCAAATTGGGAACAGGTGGGTGCCATGATTTGGTATAAAAGTAGATTCCATGAAATGCTCAGTCATTCACAAACAAGGATGTGGAAAGGGTCACCACTTTGTCAACAAATGCGTGAGCAAATTGTTGAACAGTTTAAGAAAAACCTTTCTCAACCAGCTATTGCAAGGAATTTAGGGATTTCACCATCTACGGTCCGTAATATCATCAAAGGGTTCAGAGAATTTGGAGAAATCACTGCACGTAAGCAGCTAAGCCTGTGACCTTCGATCTGTACTGCATCAACAAGCGACATCAGTGTGTAAAGGATATCACCACATGGGCTCAGGAACACTTCAGAAACCCACTGTCAGTAACTACAGTTGGTCGCTACATCTGTAAGTGCAAGTTAAAACCCTCCTATGCAAGGCGAAAACTGTTTATCAACAACACCCAGAAACGTTGTCGGCTTCGCTGGGCCTGAACTCATCTAAGATGGACTGATACAAAGTGGAAAAGTGTTCTGTGGTCTAACAAGTCCACATTTCAAATAGTTTTTGGAAACTGTGGACGTCGTGTCCTCCGGACCAAAGAGGAAAAGAACCATCCGGATTGTTATATGCACAAAGTTGAAAAGCCAGCATGTGTGATGGTATGGAGGTGTATTAGTGCCCAAGACATGGGTAACTTACACATCTGTGAAGGCGCCATTAATGCTGAAAGGTACATACAGGTTTTGGAGCAACATATGTTGCCATCCAAGCAACGTTACCATGGACGCCCCTGCTTATTTCAGCAAGACAATGCCAAGCCACGTGTTACATCAACGTGGCTTCTTAGTAAAAGAGTGCGGGTACTAGACTGGCCTGCCTGTAGTCCAGACCTGTCTCCAATTGAAAATGTGTGGCGCATTATGAAGCCTAAAATACTACAACGGAGACCCCCGGACTGTTGAACAACTTAAGCTGTACATCAAGCAAGAATGGGAAAGAATTCCACCTGAGAAGCTTAAAAAATGTTCCCAAACGTTTACTGAGTGTTGTTAAAAGGAAAGGCCATGTAACACAGTGGTGAACATGCCCTTTCCCAACTACTTTGGCACGTGTTGCAGCCATGAAATTCTAAGTTAATTATTATTTGCAAAAAATAATAAAGTTTATCAGTTTGAACATCAAATATGTTGTCTTTGTAGTGCATTCAATTGAATATGGGTTGAAAAGGATTTCAAATCATTGTACTCCGTTTATATTTACATCTAACACAATTTCCCAACTCATATGGAAACGGGGTTTGTACAACTAAGATGCACGTTACAATCAAACAGCAAGTGTATAATAAGTAAAGTACAATACTTGCAGTATGAACACTTTGTATGGCTGAACAAAAGAAAAGACTGGCACACTCAACTTCATAGCAAAGACTTCCAGGATAGGCAACATATCCTAGTCTATACACTACTGCCATTTAACGTCTTGGAATTGTAACTGCATGCAAAGTCTAGTATATAATATTTGCAAATGAGACAAATAAGAAACACAAGGAAGGGTTGTGGAATTTACGACATTCCTTTTCAAATGTCCATCCTAATTACTTCCATTGTGAAAGCACTAATTGCAAACATAGATCATATTTTGCACTCTCTCCGTCTCTCCACGCAAGGCAAGCGTGGTTAGTGTTTGGCTCCTTCTTGAAGATTGGTGACTGGGGTCGAGAGGTCAGTGCAGACCAGAGTAAAGATTGACTTAGTACACAAGACAACGAGCAGACAAAGAGCTGTGAGTAAACCTCCACGAGCTTTTATTGGTTTGCTCTTCTTCTATTGAGGGAGGTAAGACGTATGCTGAAATATCTAGTGATGGGTGTGCAGGGTGCAGGCACCAAATAGTGGGCAAGGTGTGGCACTAAGCAGAATTTCTCACAAACCATTGGCCTAACTGATTTTATGAAAACTAATGAAATAATTGCCCAAAAATAGCTCAATACGTATTTAACAAAATTTGAGTTGGAGTAAATTTTTAATTGGACAGTGGATATTTTATACCTGGAGATACAAAATGTGTTAAGTACCACCTCCAAAGTGAGCTACATACTTTATCATCATACGAAAGGACAAAATATTGATATTGCTATGCATCGTATCCGTTTCTTTCGCTCATGGGTGCGGAATACCAGAATGCTAATAGTTTCCATGCTGTTGCCCTGAAAATGTGTATTTTTTATTTTTATTTATTTATTATTATTATTTATTTTTTTATATATAAAATACTGTCTGTTCTTTTCATTTTTTAAATTTTTGTTTGTTTGATATTCATTGTAAATTTCAGCTGTTTTTTCAGTGGGGCCCTGGCTCCACTGCAAGCATGAATTAATAAAGTCAAGTCAAGTCAAGTATCGATATCGACCAGCATCAGGTATCGCTGATAAGTAGGGCTTTTAAATGTGATGTGAATCTCAGTGATCTTGATTGTGTTCTGTTAGCGGCCATGCCAGCAACTTGAGGGTTCGTGGTTCGATCCCCAGCTTCCGCCATCCTAGTCACGTCTGTTGTGTCCTTGAGCAAGACACTTCACCCTTGCTCCTGATGGGTCGTGGTTAGGGCCTTGCATGGCAGCTCCCGCCATCAGTGTGTGAATGGGTGAATGTGGAAATAGTGTCAAAGAGCTTTGAGAACCTTAAAGGTAGAAAAACGCTATACAAGTATAACCTATTTAACTTCTACCATTGTAAAACAGTTAAATGTAGGGATGTGCTGATAGATCGCCCACCGATCAGTATCGGCCAATTTTTTTGAAAAAGTATGTTATAGCCATTTCCGATTAATGCATTTTAATGTCAACTGTATATTTTTAGTCCGCCGGCTGACAAGCAACTAGCAGCTAATTAATTGTGTGTCTCTGTCCACAGTGTGGAGCCGCTCCCCTAAGCTATTATTAATCACCTCGATTACGGCAAATAAACTGCATTTATTGGTATCTTAAGTATCATTATCAAGTAACATTATTACTGGAGGACGAGGACAAACATGTTACACACTGAGTGCAAGCCAGGGGATAATCTAACCGCTTTCATATAAATAAATACAATTTATACTTAATACTTGTGATCTGTATTGGTATCAGCTGATCTCACTCATGGATGATCCGTATCGGAAACCGCAGCATAACCCCCTTATTGGAACATCCCTAGTTAAATGTACACATTTAAAACATATATCCACGAGTTGTATGGGGAAAAAAAACCTGCATTGTTTACCAAACTGCACTGAATACTACACACGATGGTATCTCAACCAATAATTTTGACCATGATTGCAGTACCATTTCTAGCCACATTACTACATATGGCAGCCTTTAACTTCATCGTTTGGTTAAAGTTAAAGTTAAAGTACCAATGATTGTCACACACACACTAGGTGTGGTGAAATGTGTCCTCTGCATTTGACCCATCCCCTTGCTCAACCCCTGGGAGGTGAGGGGAGCAGTGGGCAGCAGCAGTGGCCACGCCCGGGAATAATTTTGGTGATTTAACCCCCAATTCCATGGGTAATGGGTCCCATTTTTATAGTCTTTGGTATGACTCGGCCGGGGTTTGAACTCACAACCTACCAATCTCAGGGCGGACACTCTAACCACTAGGCGTGATCCGTATGGGCCGCAATGGTAATCAGTTGTAATACACTTTTCCACCACTTGTGGCAGTAATGACAATCTAAAAAAAAAAAGATGGTCCGGAGCTGAAGTCATAGACTTTCTTAAGCGCAAAAAATACAATTTAAGTGGTGAAGCTGTATTATCATGTTCACTTTAATTTTGTTGAAAGTTTAGTTAAGAAACATATATATTATTTATTATTAATTAGAAAGGGACAAGCGGTAGAAAATAGATGGATGGATAGCTAGAATGTATTTATTTTAGCACTGCGTAATTGTATGTAAATGTTTTCATGAGCTTATATGAGTCCCTTCTTTTGCAGTACATCCATCCATCCATTTTCTACCGCTTTTCGGGGTCATTTGATTAGTATTCTTTTGTTTTAACCAGCCTGACCTTAGTCTTGATAATAAACTTTTTGATTAACACACCCTTTTATATGATTTTTACAAGGTTTATCATGTTAAACTGTTTGTAGGTTAGATACAAATATTGAATACTATTAAAATCAAGAGTAAGATTACGAACTCAGTGTTAATATTTGAGTGGGCCATGGGCCCCTCTGTAGTGGAAAAGTTGAGGCCCCGAGGTCAAAAGGGTTAAGAGCCTGTGGTATAGTGTAATTGTGGGTGCCGTGACCTGTGTGGCAGCGAACAGCGGAATTGTTTTTTCTCTTTTCTTTTTTCTATTATATGCATCGGTGAAAAGTGCAATTTCAATGTTGATAATGTGCATTTATTAGAAAAAAGGAATGAAAGTTTTGGCAACTATTTTCCATAGTCTAGAGCACAGGTGTCAAACTCAAGGCCCGGGGGTCAGATCTGGCCCGACACGTCACTTAATGTGGCCCGCGAAAGCCTGGGAATAATGTGCATACTTCATCGTTCTTACTAAATGTTTTCATTGTTTCCATTTTGACAGACAAAATCTTATGTAACACAGGAAATTTCCTATGTTTTAAACTTTGATGTGATCTGCTCATGCAACAAATATTCAATTGTTATTGGTGTGAATCGTTGGGCACCTCGCCACTCGATTCCGATTCTTGGAGTGAGGATCTGAATCATAATCGATACTCGATTCAAACTGATTTTTGAAATGTATTATTTGGTATAATAATTACACCGTACAGGTTACAAAACCTCCTTTTAGTTGCTGACGTATGACATATACGCGCACCAAGTAAGTAAAATGTTGTTTTCTTACATAATTTGTCAAAAAAAAAAAAAAATTAAATTTTTGAAAATGATTAATCAATTTACAATTAAGATGAATAAGAATCGCGATTTATATGTGATAAAAAAAAAAATCTTTAGGACCCCTAATTATTATATACCGTTTTTTAGTTTGGAAAAATAACAATAAATACTTAAACATCTGCTTGTCACCTGGACTTACGATTTCAAAGCAAGTTATCCATCAATTTGTACGCACACAAATCGAATAATCAAATGCAGAAGTAATTGTGCAGTAAAATAATGAGGCGATTATACTTTTATATTCTTCCAATAACTGTTACACGCGGCCCTCTAGAAGCTATAAAGTGTGTTTTATTCAATGATCGTACAAAATAAACGATAGATATCTTGATTAGTAAAATAATTGATGGTTGCAGCCCACAGAGCAACTTCCTGTAAGCAAGCTGAAGTGTCTCTGACAATCTACTGGAGAACTCAACAATTACAAAAAATACATTGTTGTTATATCTATAAAGACTTAAGGCCTACCATAACTCAGGGTCACTATAGCTGATGAGTAGTTAACAAATGTAGTCACATGGTTGAAACATGATAGCATGTATTAAAACATGTGCAAACTTGATCTACTAAACTTGTGTGCAGAGAATGGAATCCGTTAAAAGGGATCTATCATGCAAAACCAACTTTTCTTACCCATTGGGACCTGTTTTTGTGTATTTGGGATCTGCATAAGTCCCGAAAATTTGAAATCAAACCGTGGAGGCTTGTCAAAGATATTTATACATAATTTCTCTATCCTCTTATTGTGGGGCAGACTGGCTCATACATGCCCATGCATCCTTCATTGTTGGCATTTCTAATACAAAGTAGCGTCTAGTTCTAACTTATATCTGTCAGTAGACTCCATATGGAAGCGCTAAAACTACAACCTAGATGACGGGGAGAAGGCGCAGTCGGAGTAGAGATGTGTAAATAAGACTGCCCACCCTGAAGAGACGATCAGAAAGAAGCTTGAATATGGTCTGTAAAACATAATGTATGCAACATTTTGACCAAAGGATGGGTTTTAAATGAAGAAAAAAAATCATAATATGACCCCTTTCTGAGCAGAAAGAGCGCAATCCATTTAGCCTTTCTGTTTTATTATGTGCAGAATATATGCTAATCATCAGAACACCCACAACACTGGGTGGACAAAATGCAAATATAATTATTTAGCACACAGCCTGATTCAACAAGACTGAAACCGTTCTGCGGCCGCTGTTTTGTGTCGATATTTAGTACATCAAGAAAGGATGAGCTAGGGCTGGGCGATATGGCCTTTTTTTAATATCTCGATACTTTTAGGCCATATCCCGATACACAATATATATCTCAATATTTTGCCTTAGCCTTGAATGAACACTTGATGCATATAATCACAGCAGTATGATGATTCTATGTGTCTACATTAAACCATTCTTGTTCATACTGCATTAATATATGCTCATTTTAAACTTTCACGCAGAGAGGGAAATCACAACTAAGTCAATTTACCAGAACTGTATTTATTAAACAGTTATTATGCAGTGGCACAAACATTCATGTCATTTCCAAAACAGAAAGTGCAAGATTGTCAGAGACATTTTAAAACAAGCTATTAGTGCACTTTTGTGCATGATGTCACTAAGATGACTTATCAAAACAACACTAAATTAAAGTGCACTTTTGGTACAGAACGCCACTACGATAGTTTAAAACAAATAAAGTGCACTTTTGTGCATGATGTCAGACAAGATATTTCAATAACTGTCAAATAAAAATGAGCTCCATAATAGGAAATCAAATTGTGTACGTCCTTCGCTATGTGGTAGGTTCCGGCGGACGTTATCTCCTTATGCCGTGGACTATTTTTTTCATACGGTGTTGATGTGGAAATGGTTGCCTCTGCATTTTGTTGGTGTGGCACCGAACGGAGATGTTGACATGCGGAGTAAGCACTCTTCATTCTCTAGCGGGTGACTTTTCAAATGATGCTACATATTAGCAGTAATGCTACTTTTTGTAGCATTACGCAGCTACGCTTTTGCCCCGCACTTGACAAATTACGGTTGTCTGTTTGACATATTCCCACTCGAAGCCAAACCACCGCCAGACGATGAACCCCGTGCTGTTTTTCTTGGGAATTAATTATTCCTTCATTTGCTACCAGATTCGCACCTTCTTTCTCTTGTATTACCATTCGCACCACAGCTAACGTTACCCATGCTGCTACCTCTCTGCTCCGCGAGGGCGTATAGGTATGTGACGTATGTAAGAAGGTACGCTTGTTTAAGTCTCTGTGAGAAGCAGAGACAAGAAAGAGTAAGAAGAGCCCGTAGTGTAATGCCAGCAGCTAAAAGCAACTGCGTGAGAACGTATACTCAAATATCACGATATAGTCATTTTCTATATCGCACAGAGACAAACCCGCGATATATCGCGTATAACGATATATCGCCCAGCCCTAGGATGAGCCAACTGGCAGTTAAAATGGCTGTGAGAAAGGAGGTGATTGTGCTGCAGCTCCATCTTGCATAACCTTTTCACCATATATGGACTGTCTAAAATAGAAATGTTAGATTTATTGTCATTTCAGCAATATCATTTTATAAATGTATAGCTGCTGGATGACTTGAAGGGGTCATGTTATGATTTTTTTCTACATTTAAAATACTTCCTTAAGGTCTACATAACATGTAATGTTGGTTCTTTGGTCAAAATGT
Organism: Nerophis lumbriciformis; assembly: GCF_033978685.3. NCBI lineage: Eukaryota > Metazoa > Chordata > Actinopteri > Syngnathiformes > Syngnathidae > Nerophis > Nerophis lumbriciformis. Next base: position 28,478,617 of record NC_084561.2, read on the forward strand.
TGCATAGATTATGTTTTACAAACCATCTTCAAGCTGCCTTCTGACTGTCTCTTAAGGATGGGATGTCTTATTTATGGTAGAATGCAGGCCTCAAATTTGCACTTTTTAAGGTTAAGGCAAGTGTTGCCTTAAAGGATGGCTCATATTTTAGGGAACCAAGGCAAGTTAGAAGGGCACCAAGGCAAACATTATTTTCTTTCCAGGCAGGGGCTCTAAAGCATGCATGCATACATACACCGTTTTTTTTATTCATTATTAGTATAAACTTGTCAGCTTTTTGTCATTTCATGATGCCTTCATCTCTATTTTTACCTTTTAATAGAGAGAAGTATCTTTTTCAGTTATTTATTTTTTAAGTTATGTACATGTAGATGCTGTATCGGGACAGATCCATTAAGATTTTGAGCAGAAATATGTCGTATAGGAATTAACTATACACAATAAAACATTAACAAAATGATGCGTCAAATGGTTTTTAAAGTAACACCTTTGTGACATGAAAAAACCACAAGTAATGTAAAAAAAACATGGCGTTTACTTTTTGATATCAAAATAAAACACAAAGCAGTTTGGCTGATGACAACCAAAAAAACAGGAGTGACAGCGTGTTTCCTCACCTCATTAACTCTCAGTCACAGCAGCTGATGGACGCGGTATTGTCAAAATGAAAGCAACATCATATAGTTTTTCTCCTTCGCTGTATACTTTTAGTGTGGGGACAAGTGTCTCCAATATTGTCCATACCTGTCTCCATCTAACAGCAATGCGCTCTTAAACACACGGCGGGAAGTGAGGGAAAAGGACTGTAGAGTCCCGGAAGAGTTGGTGCTGCAAGGAATTCTGGGAATGTGTTATTTTGTGTTTATGTTGTGTTGCAGTGCAAATATTCTCCCGAAATGTATTTGTCATTGTTGTTTAATGTAGTCTCACGATATGGCACAGGTTTATGACAGTGTTGGCGTTGTTTATACGGCCACAATAATGGGTGACATGTAGGCATGTTGACTAATTATACTACGAGGGAACTTCCCAGGAGCTAGATTAACGTTGTATTCCACCATGATTAATAAGTCAAACGACGCTGGTGTGCATGCGCCTTACTTCGTGTACCTAAAAATGCATTAATATATGACAGGTTTTCTGTAATTTATAAAGGAGACAGTATAACTAACCGCGAATAATCCAATATACCATTAAGAGGTAGAAAGTCAAGGGTGGTCACGGTAAGTTTTTGTCGCAAATGTTGGTAAATGTTTTAGGGCATTACGGCAAATGAGAGGGCGGTCGCGGCAATTGCCATGGTTAAGTTCGAGCCCTGAGAATGGCCTGTATTTATATAGAACTTTACTATACGTGGAATGATATCCGAAGCGCTTTACATTATATATCACATGCACAAATTTACACACTGATGGCAGAAGCTGCCATGCAATAACAACCCATCGGGAGTAGTTAGGAGTTCGGTGACATCTTGACATGAGCTTTCCAGGCCGGGATCGAACCAGTAACCCTCTGGTTAGAAGAAGGCCACTATGCACTCAATGCCGCCCCTTTGCAATGCCGGTCTTTTTAAGTGCCTCCACTTCGACTGTGTCTTTTCCCCGTCAGCCATGTTGTAGTTTTTTAGCGTCAAGTCTACTGACATATATAAGTTAGAACTATACGCTACTTTGTATTAGAAATAGCAACAGCGGAGGATGCATGTGCATGTACGAGCAAAACTGCCCCACAACAAAACAACAAAGAAAAGGAAGGAACTTATTTACCACAGCATCGGACTAGGGCTGGGCGATATATCGATATGCGCGATATATCGCGGGTTTGTGTCTGTGCGATATAGAAAATAACTATATCGTGATATTCGAGTATGCGTTCTCACGCAGTTGCTTTTAGCTGCTGGCATTACACTACAGGCTCTCCTCACTATTTCCTGTCTCTCCTCCTCAAAGACAGCAAGCGCAGCTTCTACACACATTCCCCCAAAAAACAGCAGGGGGTCCATCGTCTGGCGGTGGTTTGGCTTCAAGTGGGAATATGTCGAACCGTAATTTGTCAAGTGTGGAGCGAAAGCGTTGCTATAAAAAGTAGCATTACTGCTAATATGTAGCATCATTTGAAAAGTCACCTGCTAGAGAATGAACAGTGCTTATTCCGCATGTCAACATCTCCGTTCGGTGCCACACGCCCACACCATCAAAATGCCGAGGCAAACATTTCCAGATCAACACCGTATGAAAAAATAGTGATTTTTTTTTAGTTGTGATTTCCTTCTCTGCATGAAAATTTTAAAGTAGCATATATTTATGCAGTATGAAGAAGAATGTTTTAATGTAGACACATAGAATCATCATACTGCTGTGATTATATGCATCAAGTGTTCATTCAAGGCTAAGGCAAAATATCGAGATATATATCGTGTATCGCGATATGGCCTTAAAATATCGCGATATTACAAAAAGGCCATATCGCCCAGCCCTTCATCGGACTACAATGGCAGACTTGCGCGGTTAAATCCATACCATTGGTGGAAATATCCGCTGACGTCTCACTTGAGAAAAAAATCACATATTGGGTAAATTCCAAACGTCTCATTTGAAGGAAGTAGCAAATATGTCTTATAAATATCTTCGTCGTGCCTCCATGGTTTGATTTCAAATGTTCGGGACTTATGCAGACCCCAAATAAACAAAAACATGGCACCAGCAACTACGAAAAGTTGGTTTTGCATAATAGGTCTCCTTTAAGGGGCTGATTAAATCAAACTCAATTGATGCGTTCTGGTGTCTGTCGGTGGCTTTTTTTAATGGCGTTCGTTTATTCATTTAGGAAATATATTATAATAACATATATACATCTTGCAAAATACATTTTCTTGAATGCGCTATGGTGTTGTGATGGTCTACCACCTCCTTGCAAAGCGCATCAATAGCATGCTAGGTTTGGCATTGCAGCAGGCCCATAATTAGATTTATATAGTTAAAAAGATAGAAGTACCAATGATTGTCACACACACACTAGGTGTGGCGAAATTATTCTCTGCATTTGACCCATCACCCTTGATCACCCTCTGGGAGGTGAGGGGAGCAGTGGGCAGCAGTGGTGGCCGAACCCGGGAATCATTTTTGGTGATTTAACCCCAATTTCAACCCCTGATGCTGAGTGCCAAGCAGGGAGGTAATGGGTCCCATTTTTATAGTCTTTGGTATGACTCGGCCGGGGTTTGAACTCACAACCTACCGATCTCAGGGCGGACACTCTAACCACTATATAGCCCTTTTCTAGACACTCAAAGCGCTTCACATAGAACTGAGAACCCATCATTCATTCACACCACATTAACACTATATGGTGGTAGGCTACATTTGTAGCCACAGCTGCCCTGGGGTAGACTGACGGAAGCGTTGCTGCCAATTTGCGCCTACGGACCCTCTGACCACCGCCATTCATTCATTTATGTTCATGCACCAGTGTGAGCGGCACTGGGAGCTGGTGGGTGAAGTGTCTTGCCCAAGGACACAAAAGCTAGTAAGTACGATAGCGGAAGCTGGAATCAAACCTGGAACCCTTAAGTTGCTGGCACGGCCGTTCTACCCGCTAAGCCAATGGTGCTGTTTGTTCAACATTGCAACACCCGGTGGGACGGAGCATGATAACATGAATGTGGAAGGAAATGAGTTGTTTTCATGGACACATTATGCTGGTAGTACACACAAAGACCTAATTTAAATAGGGTGGTCTGCACCACTTTCTGCACTTGTTATCAATTGCACACGCAGTCTTAGTCGATCAAACGCTACACGCAATTCTATGGTTTGCAAATGCTGTTTAACGCGTGGTATTTGGATCTTAGTAGATCTGGCCCTTGGTGTACCTTCTAAAGCTTATTGAGATTTGAACTCAAGTGGATTATAATGGGCAGTCATTTGACTCAGATTTATATACACCATATTGCCAAAAGTATTTGGCCACCTGCCTTGACTCACATATGAACTTGAAGTGCCATCCCATTCCTAACCCATAAGGTTCAATATGATGTCGGTCCAACTTTTGCAGCTATTACAGCTTCAACTCTTCTGGGAAGGCTGTCCACAAGGTTGTGGAGTGTGTTTATAGGAATTTTTGACCATTCTTCCAAAAGCGCATTGGTGAGGTCACACACTGATGTTGGTCGAGAAGGCCTGGCTCTCAGTCTCCGTTCTAATTCATCCCAAAGGTGTTCTATCGGGTTCAGGTCAGGACTCTGTGCAGGCCAGTCAAGTTCATCGACACCCGACTCTGTCATCCATGTCTTTATGGACCTTGCTTTGTGCACTGGTGCACAGTCATGTTGGAAGAGGAAGGGGCCCGCTCCAAACTGTTCCCACAAGGTTGGGAGCATGGAATTGTCCAAAATGTTTTGGTATCGTGGAGCATTCAAAGTTCCTTTCAAACTAAGGAGCCAAGCCCAACTCCTGAAAAACAACTCAACACCATAATTCCTCCTCCACCAAATGTCACACTTGGCACAATGCAGCCCGAAATGTACCATTCTCCTGGCAACCTCCAAACCCAGACTGGTCCATCAGCTTGCCAGATGGAAAAGCGTGATTCATCACTCCAGAGAATGCGTCTCCACTGCTCTAGAGTCCAGTGGCTTTACACCACTTTGCATTGGACTTGGTGATGTATGGCTTAGACTCTGCTGCTCGGCCATGGAAACCCATTCCATGAAGCACTCTGCATACTGTATGTGGACTAATTGGAAGGTCACATGAAGTTTGGAGCTTTGTAGCAAATGACTGGGCAAAAAGTCGGCGACCTCTTTGCACTATGCGCTTTAGCATCCGCTGACCCTTCTCTGTCAGTTTACGTGGCCTACCACTTAGTGGCTGAGTTGCTGTTGTTCCCAAACTCTTCCATTTTCTTATAATACAGCTGACTTTGGAATATTTAGAAACGAGGAAATTTCACGACTGGATTTGTTGCACAGGTGGCATTCTATGACAAATCCACGCTGGAAATCACTGAGCTCCTGAGAGCGGCCCATTCTTTCACAAATGTTTATAGAAACAGTCTCCATGACTAAGTGCTTGATGTTATACACCTGTGGCCGGGCCAAGTGATTAGGACACCTGATTCTGATCATTTGGATGGGTGGCCAAATACTTTTGGCAATATAGTGTATGTGTCACATCCCTCTCTTATTTAATACATACCATTAAAAGTGTATCGAGTACTTTGCAACAGAAGAGTTATGTGCACAACAGTTCCGTCGTACTCAGCAAATGACTACATTATGTAACACTGCAAAAATGAACAGGTAATTCAGATTTAAAGGCCTACTGAAATGCGATTTTCTTATTTAAACGGGGATAGCAGGTCCATTCTATGTGTCATACTTGATCATTTCGCAATATTGCCATATTTTTGCTGACAGGATTTAGTAGAGAAGTTCGCAGCTTTTGGTCGCTGATAAAAAAGCCTTGCCTGTACCGGAAGTAGCAGACGAGTAGCGTGACATCACAGGTTGTGGAGCTCCTCACATCTGCACATTGTTTACAATCATGGCCACCAGCAGCGAGAGCGATTCGGACCGAGAAAGCGACGATTTCCCCATTAATTTGAGCGAGGATGAAAGATTTGTGGATGGGGAAAGTGAGAGTGAAGGACTAGAGGGCAGTGGGAGCGATTCAGATAGGGAAGATGCTGTGAGAGGCGGGTGGGACCTGATATTCAGCTGGGAATGACTAAAACAGTAAATAAACACAAGACATATATATACTCTATTAGCCACAACACAACCAGGCTTATATTTAATATGCCACAAATTAATCCCGCATAACAAACACCTCCCCCCTCCCATCCATATAACCCGCCAATACAACTCAAACACCTGCACAACACACTCAATCCCACAGCCCAAAGTACCGTTCACCTCCCCAAAGTTCATACAGCACATATATTTCCCCAAAGTCCCCAAAGTTACGTACGTGACATGCACATAGCGGCACGCACGTACGGGCAAGCGATCAAATGTTTGGAAGCCGCAGCTGCATGCGTACTAACGGTACCGCGTCTGCGCATCCAACTCAAAGTCCTCCTGGTAAGAGTCTCTGTTGTCCCAGTTCTCCACAGGCCAATGGTAAAGCTTGACTGTCATCTTCCGGGAATGAAAACAATGAAACACCGGCTGTGTTATCCGGCACAACAGTCAAGAGGTGCATTCTACGGCGGGGGTGCGTTATCCGGCACAACACCTGCCGCAATACACCGCTTCCCACCTACAGCTTTCTTCTTTGCTGTCTCCATTGTTCATTGAACAAATTGCAAAAGATTCACCAACACAGATGTCCAGAATACTGTGGAATTTTGCGATGAAAACAGACGACTTAATAGCTGGCCACCATGCTGTCCCAAAATGTCCTCTACAATCCGTGACGTCACGCGCAGGCGTCATCATACCGAGACCTTTTCAGCAGGATATTTTGCGCGAAATTTAAAATTGCACTTTAGTAAGCTAACCCGGCCGTATTGGCATGTGTTGCAATGTTAAGATTTCATCATTGATATATAAACTATCAGACTGCGTGGTCGGTAGTAGTGGGTTTCAGTAGGCCTTTAATAGACATAATCCATTAGCAGTTGTGGGCTAAGTGCCTTGCTCAAAAACACTTCTGCAGTGTTCAGGAGCTGACTTCTCTCCTGCAAATAGCCCCGCGGCTTTTGTCCATGGCAGATTTGAACTGCAACCTTTCAGTCCAAAGCCAAATATTTTAGTTGTTACCGGACCCGGCCATTGAGTATGACCTCATAGGACCTACTCGTCAGTGTCAATGAAGGTTCTAAAAAGTCCTGGCTGGTCCAAATCCGGTGACAGCAAAGCAGGAGCAATGTCCACAACAGTGGCTGATTGTCTGGTCCCCAGGAGCCAGTTAACCGCTGATGCATACACACTAAAGTCTCTGTGAATTCAAAGGAAGCCACTCGGTTAACTTGCGTCTCATTTTCACTCATAAGGACAAAAAAATAGCTTAGAGGATTTCAGCTCCACTTTGCTTTCAAGAGGTAACTGGGAACAACAGTGTCTATTGTAGGCTCCTCCAGCTCACATCTGGAGCGTATTTATAGTAGAGAATTCCAAAATAGTATAAAAAAGATCCTGTAAAACACTTTAGAGCAGTGGTGTCTAAACTTTTTTCCACTGAGGGAAGCACACTTTCAAAGCCAATGTAACATAAAGATTTTCTTTTAAGAAAAAAAACAACAACTTGCATGTCAGCAAAAGAAAAAAAAATAGTTTCAATGAGGCGAGATTGATCGTACTGGGCTTTAGGTGGGATTTGGGTGAGTAAATCAAGCGCTCCTTTTTCTCTGTATCCTGGCGTAAACGTCCTCTGAGCTCACTGTAAACAAACATCATTCTGGACTTCTTCACTGTTTCAGAGGGAGACATTTTGTGTGCTATTTGCACTGAATGGTCTGCAAACAGAAACATCACACCTCAACACATCAAACCTTATCAGCCACCTGAACTGCCAGCATCACTGTGAGGGTGTTTTGAAAGTATATGCTAAAGAAGCTGCCCAAGGTGCAAGTGCACAAATTACGTATAAAAATGAATACATAAAATAAATAAATAATCAGTTATCGATGTCGTTCATATGTTCCTCTTCAAAAGAGTAAAAAACAATTAAAATACGTCATTTTGCAAACGAATCTGCCAATGGAACAAGTCTTGGTAAGAAATCTTGAAATAAGACATTATATATAAGCTTTACAAACTTAAAAATGATCTTGAAACTAGCAATTAAAAGTTGTTATTAGTTATATACTTACTAGTATCGGGAAGTTGTGCGTCTTATAACAAACGTGTGATGCTCAAAAGTAGTATTGTTTTCCCTCAGAAGATCTATTGCCTAAAAACAAGTTATTCTCACTGAAAAAAACCCATCACGCTTCAACACATCAAACCTTGTCAGCCACCTGAACTGCCAGCATCGCTGTGAGGGGGTTTTGAAAATCTATGCTAAAGAAGCTGCCCCAGCTGCAAGTGCACAAATTACATTTAAAAAATAATACATAAAATAAAATAATCAGTTATCGATATCGTTTTTAAGAAGCAGGAAGTTATCTGCAAAGATATTGGCTTGAAAAAACATGTCAACATTTCAACTTTTTCCCGTTACATTCCATTAAACCTATTTGCTCTTTTGTTCCACTTTGTGTTTTTTTGTAGTAGTATTTTAAGAATGCAGAGCGGGCCCTTAAATCATTTGCTGCGGGCCACAAATGCCCCCAGGGCCGCACTTTGAAAAAGTGTGTTTTTGTGCCTCCACTCCTACACTGGGAAAATATGTTCCTCTTCAAAGGAGTAAAAAACAATGAATACACATTGTTTTTGTTTATAATGAGCAAACGAATCTGCCGATGGAACAAGTCTTGGTAATAAATCTTGAAATAAGACATTATATTTAAGCTTTACAAACTTAAAACTGATCTTGAAACTAGCAATTAAAAGTTGTTATTAGCTATAAACTTACTAGTATCGTGAAGTTGTGCGTCTTATAACAAACTTGTGATGCTCAAAAGTAGTATTTTTTTCCCCCCTCAGATGATCTATTACCTACAAACAAGTTCTTATGTCTCACTGAAAAATAACTATCCAGGGGATTGTGACAAATATTGTGACTAGAAATTACAAATGTATACTTGGTGAGATTGTGAGTTTTTTTCCAGTGTACTCATGTGAGAGGAGAGCTAAACCGCCAATTCTTTATGTCAATAATGCACACTCCTGAGGAATGTTGAAGAAAGAGTTTTATTCTCCTGTCCCGGGGGTCAGCAACCAGCTCTTTAGCGCCGCTCTCGTGGCTACCCGGAGCATTTTTTAAAAAGGATTAGAAATGGAAAAAGATGGTGAAAAAATAATTGTTTTGTTTTAGTATGTTTTTTGTTTGAGGACAAACATGACACAAACCTTCCCAATTGTTAGAAAGCCCACTGTTTAACATGTTTGTGTGTATGCTTCACTGATGAGAGTATTTGGCGAACATCGTTTTGTCCTACTAATTTCGGCAGTTCTCGAACTCACCACAGTGTGGGTTGTGACAGTTTGTTTACATGTAAAATATTCCACTCCTTCTTTGTCTCATTTTGTCCAACAAAAGTTGCATGCTGTGCGTGAACACACTAAAGTGCACTTTGTTGATGTAATTGACTTGTTGGAGTGCTAATCGGTCCTATTTGGTCAGTGCATGACTGCAAGCTAATCCATGCTAACACGCTAATTAGGCTATCTGTATGTACACGTTGCATCATTATGCCTCGTTTGTAGGTATATTTGAGCTCATTTAATATCCTTTACTTGTATTGTATTTAATTTTGCATGTCTCATGACTAAAGATGTCCGATAATATCGGCCTGCCGATATTATCGGCCGACAAATGCATTAAAATGTAATATCGGAAATGATCGGTATCGTTTTTTTTTATTATCGGTATCGTTTATTTTTTATTAAATCAACATAAAAAACACAATATACACTTACAATTAGTGCACCAACCCAAAAAACCTCCCTCACACAAAAGGGTTGTTTCTTTCTGTTATTAATATTCTGGTTCCTACATTATATATCAATATATATCAATACAGTCTGCAAGGGATACAGTCCGTAAGCACACATGATTTTTGCGTGCTGCCGGTCCACTAATAGTACTAACCTTTAACAGTTAATTTTACTAATTTTAATTAATTACTAGTTTCTATGTAACTGTTTTTATATTGTTTTACTTTCTTTTTTATTCAAGAAAATGTTTTTAATATATTTTTCTTATTTTATTTTTATTAATTGTTTTTAAAAGTACCTTATCTTCACCATACCTGGTTGTCCAAATTAGGCATAATAATGTCTTAATTCCATGACTGTATATATCGGTTGATATCGGTATCGGTTCATATCGGTATCAGTAATTAAAGAGTTGGACAATATCGGAATATCGGATATCGGCAAAAAGCCATTATCGGACATCCCGACTCATGACACATTATCTGTATGTAATATTGGCTGCATTTCAGATTTTTTGTGTGTCATGTTGTTCCAGACCACAGCAAACGTCACCCAGCTTGCAAAGATTGCAATAAATCCATTAAAAGAAGACAGACTGCATTCTCCTTTAACTTGGACACACACATCTATACTTTTGGCCGTTCTAAGACAGTCATTTCCAGGAGTTATCTAACCCTCTGAGAAGTTTTACCAATGATTTCCAATGTTGTAAAAATGTGTAGAATACATATTAAATGTCAACATTTCTGTCGACGAAGATTTGCTTCAGCCTATGACACATACTCATTTTGATAGTAGGCTAATATAACTAATATAGACACTTATGTCATGTGTTGCCTTCATTATAAGACTTATATAAGTCTTTTTAGTTTTTGCGGCTCCCAGCAGATTTGTTTTTCTTATTTTTGGTCCAATATGGCTCTTTCAACGTTTTGGGTTGCACTATCCTCTTGAACGTCTCTTATCACTGGCATGCTGAATAAGCACTTTTGACTCCAAGCATAATGTAGCACAGTTGATATGAAATATATCATTTCCAAATGACTTTTCGAACCAAAACGTGCATAAAGTGGGATTAGATGACCAAAGTATCACGCACATGTAAATAAAGGCTTGTCATTTTAAAGGAATGAATGGCTCAGTCCGCAGCTGTGTTTAATCTAGCTGCATGAACTATGTCCAGTCAGCATCCTTCCACGGGACAAGAACGGAAATCACGTCCACTTTTCAAAATAAAAGCACAACTTACGTTGCTGCCGCGGAAACGTGTCCACTCCTTGTCCGTTGAGCTCCTAAATGCATTTGTATGCATTTGTCCCGGCAGCAGAAATCTGGGTGAAAATAGAATCACGCTCACGAAGGGTACCTGCTCATGGGCTTAACCCTTCGGAAGCAGCCGAGGGGAAGCTCGAAGAGGTCTGGCTGGGTAAAGTTACTGCCACCTCAGAGATCCCTCATGGTTTTTGTAGTCCGCTTTTGACTGGATTTAGTAGCACCAAAAAGCGCTCCGGAGCGCGCGCCGAGTGATTATCGGATCCAAACTGAAGACGCACGCAGGTTCCCCGCGCATATGGAGCAGGTCAGACCGTGGAGGTGTTCACCTGGCGTCCACGGAGCATCAGACTGCCTGTGGGAGGCGGTTCTTGTGCACAAAAGCTGCGCGCTGCGTCTTTACCTCCGGGCGCTGCGTTGCGTTATGTGCCTTGACTTGCACTGATGGGAGATCACAAGTCCTACCTACCAGCTGCTGGTGTTGGGTTTCACCGCGTTCTGCCTTGTGACGCCACGCATAGACTTCTGGCATGTGAGCTCGAGCATACTTGCCAACCTGGAGACCTCCGATTTCGGGAGGTGGGGGGGGCGTGGTCGAGGTGGGGGCGAGGCGTGGTTGGGGGCGGGGGCGTGGTGAAGAGGGAAGGAGTATATTTACAGCTAGAATTCACCAAGTCAAGTATTTCACACACATATATATATATATATATATATATATATATATATATATATATATACATCCTGAGAATATGCAAACAAAACTGTGTTTAAATAATTGCTCCTTCAAACTTGCATAAATAAATCTTAAGGAATATAACATAACTTGGCTTCTGAGAGTTTCAAAATGTAATGAATAAAATGCTAAAGTTGTTGATAAACAAGCAATTATTTTAATAATTAAATATGGTCATTTTAAATGAATTATTATGATCATTAAAAATGTATTATTTCAAATATGTTCATTTTAGTGTAAACATATGGCTGGATGTAATAAGGAGTCAGAAAAAATACAAATAAAAAAACAATTAATTTTGATGTTTTTAGCAAATTATTTGGTTTTTGGTTTTTTTAATTAATAAATATATTTATTTTTAGGTAAGATAAACATAATATTACAATTTATCTCTCGTCTGGATGATTTAGTTCTTATCACCCTGTTGCCCTCCCGTCTCTTCCCCAAGGATGACTCCATGTGCTGGGCAAATGCCTGGAGATGCCCTACGTCAGCAACACGGTCAGCGGTCCGTCGGTGCGCAGCTTGTACATCGCCGCCCTCTACTTCACCCTCAGCAGCCTAACCAGCGTCGGCTTTGGCAACGTGTGGGCCAACACGGACACCGAGAAGATTTTCTCCATCTGCACCATGCTCATCGGCAGTATGGAATAACGTGATTGGGCTGGCACGTTGTTTATATCGTGGGAAAGCGGACATGAAAAAAGGCTGTCCTCACTCAGGTCTGCATGGACCTGGAGGGGGCGTGGCCTCCAGCTCCGGCTGAAAATCGGGAGATTTTCGGGAGAATATTTGTCCCGGGAGGTTTTCGGGAGAGTCGCTGAATTTCGGGAGTCTCCCGGAAAATTCGTGAGGGTTGGCAAGTATGGCTCCGAGCCTGTAAAGCAGGGGTCGGCGACCCAAAATGTTGAAAGAGCCATATCGGACCCAAAAATACAAAAAAGTAATCCGGCTGGAGCCGCAAAAAATTTTATACAGTCGTAGTTAAAAGTTTACATACACTTGTAAATAACATAATGTCATGGCTGTCTTGAGTAGAGATGTCCGATAATGGCTTTTTTGCCGATATCCGATATCCCGATATTGTCCAACTCTTAATTACCGATTCCGATATCAACCGATACTGATATATACAGTCGTGGAATTAGCACATTATTATGCCTAATTTTGTTGTGATGCCCCGCTGGATGCATTAGACTAGACTTAGACTTAGACTTCTTTTTTCACTATAAAAGTGGGTGACATTGTTATCACCAGGAAGGATGAGGTCACCTACCTAGGTTCCATTCTAGAGGCTAATCTTTCCTGTGATAAAATGGCAACCAAGGTAATCAAAAAGGTCAACCAACGAACGAGATTTCTCTATAGAATCTCCTCTCTGGTCAACAAAAGCACCATGAGGGTTCTGGCGTGAACTCTCGTTTAACCCTTTTTCAATTACGCATGCACCTCCTGGTACCCTAGCACCTCCAAAACCCTCAAATCTATACTCCAAACATCCCAGAACAAACTAGTCAGATTACTTCTAGACCTCCACCCTAGATCACACCTCACTCCTACCCACTTCTCCAAAGTGGGCTGGCTCAGGGTGGAGGACAGAGTAAAACAACTTGCACTGAGCCTAGTCTATAAAATCCGCTACACCTCCCAGATACCGAAGTACATGTCAAACTACTCCTTTGGGGTGGTATAGCTCGGTTGGTAGAGCGGCCGTGCCAGCAACTTGAGGGTTGCAGGTTCGATCCCCGCATCCGCCATCCCAGTTACTGTCGTTGTGTCCTTGGGCAAGACACTTTACCCACCTGTTCCCAGTGCCACCCACACTGGTTTAAATGTAACTTAGATATTGGGCTTCACTATGTAAAGCGCTTTGAGTCACTAGAGAAAAGCGCTATATAAATATAATTCACTTCACGTAAATGACCGCCATAACCACAACACCAGGGGGAGCTCCACTAACCACGTTAAACCCAGATTCCGATCTAACAAAGGTCTTAACTCATTCTCTTTCTATGCCACATCAATGTGGAATGCACTCCCAACAGGTATAAAAGAAAGGGCATCTCTATCCTCCTTCAAAACCGCAATATAAGTACACCTCCAGGCAGCTACAACCCTAAACTAACACCCTCCCCGGATTGTTGTTAATAATCAAATGTAAACAATCAAATGCAGATATTTTTCTTATGCCTTCTGATCTCTCTCTCTTTCTCTCTCTCTCTCTCTCTCTCTCTCTCTATGTCCACTACTTGCTGTACATATCCTACCAAGTCAGACCTACACTGTTTCAATATCCATTTCTCTGTTCTCAATTGTTGATGACTGATGATAACAACCAAACTTAACACCCCCCCCCCTCCACACCCCGAATTGTAAATAATGTAAATAATTCAATGTATATACCCTGATGACTAACTTGTGTGATGACTGTATTATGATGATAGTATATATGATAGTATATATCTGTATCATGAATCAATTTCAGTGGACCCCGACTTAAACAAGTTGAAAAACTTAATCGGGTGTTACCATTTAGTGGTCAATTGTACGGAATATGTACTTCACTGTGCAACCTACTAATAAAAGTCTCAATCAATCAATCAATTCTGTGTGCAGTGTTTTAGTTCTTGTCTTGTGCTGTTATTTTGGTGGCCCTTCCTGTTTTGTTGGTGTTTTCCTGTAGCAGTTTCATGTCCTTCTTTGAGCGCTATTCCGCACACCTGGTTTGTGTTAGCAAGCAAGACTATTTACATTGTTGCTATCCTTCTTTGTGTGGACATTGTTGATTGTCATGTCAAGAACGGATGTACTTTGTGGACGCTGTAAGTTTTGCTGTCGTCCAGCATTCTGTTTCTGTTTACTTTGTAGCAAGTGCAGTTTTACTTTCGTTTTGCAGAGCCATTGCCTTTCCCTTTCGTTAATTTTTGGTTAAAGCATTGCATACCTTCTTACCTGCACACTGCCTCCCGATGTGGTCTGCATATTGGGATCACAACAAACCATCCTTGTTTCACCCGACACATTCCGACTTTTACAAAGCAATTAAAGGCTTACTGAAACCCACTACTACCGACCACGCAGTCTGATAGTTTATATATCAATGATGAACTCTTAACATTGTAACACATGCCAATACGGCCAAGCTAGCTTACTAAAGTGCAATTTTAAATTTTGCGCGAAATATCCTGCTGAAAACGTCTCGGTATGATGACGCCTGCGCGTGACGTCACGGATTGTAGAGGACATTTTGGGACAGCATGGTTGCCGGCTATTAAGTCGTCTGTTTTCATCGCAAAATTCCACAGTATTCTGGACATCTGTGTTGGTGAATCTTTTGCAATTTGTTCAATGAACAATGGAGACAGCAAAGAAGAAAGCTGTAGGTGGGAAGCGGTGTATTGCGGCAGGTGTTGTGCCGGATAACGCACCCCCGCCGTAGAATGCACCCCCTGACTGTTGTGCCGGATAACACAGCAGGTGTTTCATTGTTTACATTCCCGGAAGATGACAGTCAAGCTTTACCATTGGCCTGTGGAGAACTGGGACAACAGAGACTCTTACCAGGAGGACTTTGAGTTGGATACGCAGACGCGGTACCGTGAGTACGCATGCAGCTGCGGCTTCCAAACATTTGATCGCTTGCCCGTACGTGTGCGCCGCTATGTGCATGTCACGTACGTAACTTTGGGGACTTTGGGGAAATATATGTGCTGTATGAACTTTGGGGAGGTGAACGATACTTTGGGCTGTGGGGTAGAGTGTGTTGTGCAGTTGTTTGAGTTGTATTGGCGGGTTATATGGACGGGAGGGGAGAGGTGTTTGTTATGCGGGATTAATTTGTGGCATATTAAATATAAGCCTGGTTGTGTTGTGGCTAATAGAGTGTATATATATGTCTTGTGTTTATTTACTGTTTTAGTCATTCCCAGCTGAATATCAGGTCCCACCCGCCTCTCACAGCATCTTCCCTATCTGAATCGCTCCCACTGCCCTCTAGTCCTTCACTCTCACTTTCCTCATCCACAAATCTTTCATCCTCGCTCAAATTAATGGGGAAATCGTCGCTTTCTCGGTCCGAATCGCTCTCGCTCCTGGTGGCCATGATTGTAAACAATGTGCGGATGTGAGGAGCTCCACAACCTGTGACGTCACGCTACTCGTCTGCTACTTCCGGTACAGGCAAGGCTTTTTTATCAGCGACCAAAAGCTGCGAACTTTATCGTCGATGTTCTCTACTAAATCCTTTCAGCAAAAATATGGCAATATTGAGAAATGATCAAGTATGACACATACAATGGACCTGCTATCCCCGTTTAAATAAGAAAATCACATTTCAGTAGGCCTTTAACATCAAACTGTCACACTTCCCCATGCAAGAACATGAATACAAAAACACACAAACAGCTGTTTGGCCCCTCTTTGACACGTCACATCTTCACAAACATCTGTGCGAAACAGAAGTTTTAACTTTTAACATCACAAATACCATCAAAGTGGTTATAACAAGTGAAACATAGACACTGTTGTGCGAGCATTCACGTGACGTTAACGGTGTTATCGTTTTCATGGATTTCAATGACATTCACAAAGTGTTAATAAAACGCCATTATCCATACTTTTTATGCAACCTAGAAATATGCGTTATAGCAAATTAGGCCTCATACTAGGGGTGGGCGTGTTCGCAGGCTGAATGGTAGAGTATGAATAAGACGAACGTGAATAACTAAAAAAAAACACTTGAACGCAAATGGGAGAATAAGGTCCTTGAAGATGACAATAAATATATCAAGTTTTCATTTACTTCAGAGTAGGGTTGTACGGTATACCCGTATTAGTATAGTACCGCGATACTAATGAATCATATTCGGTACTATGCCGCCTCGAAAGCGTAACGGTCCCCCCCGCCGTCGTCACGTCGTCTCATTGCTGATTTACGAGCAGACGAGCATGTTCGGCAGTGCACAATCACAGAGTACTTACAAGCAGACACAGTGTGTAGACAGAAAAGGGAGAACGGACGCATTTTGGCTTAAAAACTAACAATAAAGGTGAAGTTATAACATTGAAACACCCTCAGGAAGAGGTGCTTTAAGACATGGCAGTCTGCAGTGTTTTAGCTACTTCTAAATCACTAATCCTCGCCTCCATGGTGACAAATAAAGTATGTTTCTTACAAGTATCATCCCTGCAGGACGAGGAATAGCTAAACATGCTACACACCGCAGCTCACCGGCGTCAAAATGTAAACAAACGCCATTGGTGGATCTACACCTGACATCCACTGTAATGATACCAAGTACAAGAGCGTATCTAGTCAATACTACTATGATTACATCGATATTTTTTGGCATCACAACATCTTCTTTCGTTTAAAAAAAATGTATATAATGTTTATAAACTCAGGAAACATGTCCCTGGGCACATGAGGACTTTGAATATGACCATTGTATGATCCTGTAACTACTTGGTATCGGATTGATACCCAAATTTGTGGTATCATCCAAAACTAATGTAAAGTATCAAACAGAAGAATAAATTATTATTACATTTTAGCACAAGTGTAGATATAACATGTTAAAAGAGAAAGCAAGCAGATGTTAACAGTAAATGAACAAGTAGATCAATAATTCATTTTCTACTGCTTGTCCTTAATAATTTTGACAAAATAATAGAATGGAGATGACACAATATTCAATCAATCAATCAATGTTTATTTATATAGCCCTAAATCACAAGTGTCTCAAAGGGCTGCACAAGCCACAACGACATCCTCGGTACAGAGCCCACATAAGGGCAAGGAAAAACTCACCCCAGTGGGACGTCGATGTGAATGACTATGAGAAACCTTGGAGAGGACCGCATATGTGGGTAAGGATGGAGCTAGACCGTGTAGTATTTTATACGTAAGTAGTTAAACCTTAAAGTCACATCTTAAGTGCACAGGAAGCCAGTGCAGGTGAGCCAGTATAGGCGTAATATGATCAAACTTTCTTGTTCTTGTCAAAAGTCTAGCAGCCGTATTTTGTACCAACTGTAATCTTTTAATGCTAGACATAGGGAGAAATAATACGTTACAGTCATCGAGACGAGACGTAACGAACACATGAATAATGATCTCAGCGTCGCTAGTGGAAAAAATGACAATATTTTACTGTGTATGTCAGCAGACTAAATTAGGAGCCTTTGTTTGCTTACTTACTACTAAAAGACATGTTGTCTAGTATGTTCACTATTTTTTTTTAAGGACAAACTTGCAGTAAGAAACATATGTTTAATGTACCCTAAGATTTTTTGTTCAAATAAAGCCAATAATGCAATTTTTTGTGGTCCACTTTATTTAGAAAAGTATCGAAATACATTTTGGTACCAAAGTATTGGTATCGGGACAACACTACTTCAGAGAGTTAAGTAGAGATTAGTAATTTCACATAGGATTATCATACAGTTACAACATTATTATTTTCACTGTATTATTACAGCATCTCCTGTGGGTTTAGGTCCCTGCTGTCTTTAATTACTCTTGACAGCTGTTTCTGGCTTTAATGAGATGCAAAAGTGAAACGTTTACATAACTTTCTCCTGTGCTGGAACAGATAGTTTTTTATATTTTTACCTAACTTCCATCACCTCATCTTTGTTCGGAAATGCTGGTGTTGTGTGTGAATGCTTAAAGGTGAGCTTTGATGATGTTATGACGTCTGTGTTGTAGAGATTTGACATTGGTGAACGAATGGAGTCTTTTGAACAGACATTCAGAGTAAATTCGCAGTTGCGAACCATTCGTCTAAGGCTATGTCTACACTAAGCCGGATAACCCCTTAAACGAATAATTATTTAGCCTAAGCCCTGTTTCAGCCACACTAAACTATTGTTTAAGGTAGCCCTCCTCAGACACTTTTTTACACGGGTCAGTGCGCTGTGTATTTCTTGAATCTCTGGCTCTTAGCTTTGTACGGACTCATTGATCGTTTACAAACTGAATTTGGAGAGGAAGTGACCCCTAGAAAGAACGCCAGCCTCATAATAAAGCGGTTTCATAACTCGGAGCTAACCACTGGAAATATGAAGGTGAGCCATCCAGACATGCCCGTGTTTCTCCTTCCGTCTGTACAGACGCTTGTGGAAATCACACATGAATACCTTAAGAGAAAGCGATTGCAGCTATTTGGGATACAACACTTCTCAGATGGCAAGAGAACTTTCGAATGTCCAGGTCAGCTGTGATTCTACTTAACAAAAAACTTTGTCCATTTGTCGAAGGAGAGTCAACAAGAATGTGGGCTCTCGTGGATGTGATAAAAAAAAAAAGGTAGCTTGTGCTTTGTATTACCTGGCCGTCGAGGGAAGACTACGGAAAACAGCAAATGCTTTTGGACTGACAAAGCAGACTGTATCAGTTATTGTCCGCCATGTATGTCGTGGACTCAACTTCTAGGTCCAGAGTGTTTAAGTCACCAAAAACGAATGGACAATGAAGGTGAAGGCAAAAGAGTGAGGAGTGTCCTGACCAGATATCTAGATCCCTAGATTGATTGATGTAAAATGTTCTTTGTCACATTGTTTACGAGTCTAATAAAGATTTGATTAATTTATGATGGCTCAGGTGTGATTCACTACAATAGGGCCCCACAGCTGGATTTCAGTTAATTGAAATACCACAACACTAGATATTGTTCAGATAAGTTAAATTTAAGAACTTGTACACAAAACAACACTGGAGGTGACTATTGACGTGCGCATTTTCCGCGCATGCGTATTAGGTCGTGTTGCCCCGGCGGACGGAGGGGGCAGGGGGTATTACACGATGGCATTGTTGTGTGTGTGGACACGGATAAGGTTAGGTGGGATTTACCCAGGATAACCTTATCTGGCTTAGTGTAAACCATTTTTCATGCACATGCAGATGCAATTGCCCACACGACTGGCCACTAGACTAGAAAATGAGTCAGAGTCAAAGGAACCGTAGCATCACAGAGATTCACTTTTCTGGTTTGTTGTTTTGATCAAATCAATCAATCAAAAGTTTATTTATATAGCCCTAAATCACGAGTGTCTCAAAGGGCTGCACAAGCCATAACGACATCCTCGGTTTAGATCCCATTTGATGTGCAAATGTAAAGTAGTTCAAGCGTACACACACCATGTAGGGTAGTACATCTTAAATTTACATTTTTATTGTGTCCTTATTTGTATTCTAGTTTTGTTCATACTTTTTATATGCATATGTACATTTTATTCCTACTTATTATTTGTGTATGCATCTATCTGTATTGTTAAAATTACATTGTACTACAACGTTTGTTTAGGCGATGGAGTGGTGTGGATGTTGCATCACTTTATGGACTGTTTACAATGAAAACACAGCAAAAATAGAATGTTTTTCAATATTTCAGAATAATTCACACTATTAGAGTAATTATAGTGTAAATTACAATTATTTGGATCCACATTTAATTTTATAACAGCTACGAGTAATTGTTTCCTTAATCAAAAAACAAACAAAAAACTATAGTAACCACACCATTTTTTGAACGGCTCTTTAAAGAGCCATTAATCCAATATCAAGTAAAAACCTTTATTAGGTTTTCAACTTTTTAAAAATGGGATTAACATATTTAGAACTAGATTTAGAATCTAGAATGTAATAAAGGGATTTTGAACACCCCACAGTTATGTGCAATGAGATGCAAAAGTGAAACTTGTACATAACTTTCTCTTATGCTGCCACTTATAGATTTGTTATACGTTTACATTTCTTCCATCTTCCCATTTTGTTCAAAAAGGTAATGAATGTGTGTGAATTCTTAAAGGTGAGCTTTGATGACTTTATGACGTCTGCGTCATAAAGTCCTGAAGCTAGGTTTGCTGCTATCCAGTTGGAACTAACCATTTTGTATTTTTAATACGTGGTATGTCTTGGACATTCTTAATTTGATTCAAGCAACCTTATCATTGAACTTACACAGCAACATTTATTTTATATTAAAGTGGACCGATTATGCTAAACAAACTTTTCTTATCCATTGGTTCCTGTTTTTGTGTAATTGAGAACTGCATAGCTCCCGAAAATTTGAAATGAATTTATTAAACAATTTTGCATTCCTTCATACGAACCGTTTGGAGTTTGCCTAATTTGTGAAATGTTTTCCCATTGGTGACGTCAGGCGGCACGGTGGAAGAGGGGTTAGTGCGTGTGCCTCACAATACGAAAGTCCTGGGTTCAATTCTGGGCTCGGGATCTTTCTGTGTGGATTTTGCATGTTCTCCCCGGGACTGCGTGGATTCCCTCTGGGTACTCCGACTTACTCCCACTTCCAAAGACATGCACCTGGGGATAGATTGATTGGCAACACTAAATGGTCCCCAGTGTGTGGTTGTGAGTGTGAATGTTGTCTGTCTATCTGTGTTGGCCCTGCGATGACATGGCGACTTGTCCAGGGTGTACCCTGCCTTCCGCCCGAATGCAGCTGAGATAGGCTCCAGCACCCCCGCGACTCCGAACGGCACAAGCGGTAGAAAATGGATGGATGGATGGATGGATGGATGGATGGATGGATGGTGACGTCAGTGTATACAGTATCTCCATAGATGGTATAGATTAGATTTGCAGGAACCAGATAAAATGTGTCATCAGATTCATCAACATGCATTATCAGGATATAACGATAGTATTAAAAGCTCTGTTGTAAGCCAAATACACTATATTGCCAAAAGTATTTGGCCACCCATCCAAATGATTAGAATCAGGTGTCCTAATCACTTGGCGGAGAGGAGACAGCGGATACTGAAGCGCATATTGCAAAGAGGTGGCCGACTTTCTGCACAGTCAGTTGCTACAGAGCTCCAAACTTCATGTGACCTTCCAATTAGCCCACCTCCAGTACGCAGAGAGCTTCATGGAATGGGTTTCCATGGCCGAGCAGCTGCATCTAAGCCATACATCACCAAGTCCAATGAAAAGCGTCGGATGCAGTGGTGTAAAGGACTCTAGAGCAGTGGAGGCGCCTTTTCTGGAGTGATAAATCACGCTTTTTCATCTGATGGACGAGTCAGTGTTTGAAGGTTACCAGGAGAACGGTACATTTCGGACTGCATTGTGAGTGTAAAATTTGGTGGAGGAGGAATTATGGTGTGGGGTTGATTTTCAGGAGTTGGGCTTGGCTCCTTAGTTCCAGTGAAAGGAACTTTGAATGCTCCAGTATACCAAAACATTTTGGACAATTCCATGTTCCCAACCTTGTGGGGACAGTTTGGAGCGGGCCCCTTCCTCTTCCAACATGACTGTGCACCAGTGCGCAAAGCAAAGTCCATAAAGACATGGATGACAGAGTCTGGTGTGGATGAACTTGACTGGCCTGCACAGAGTACTGACCTGAACCCGATAGAACACCTTTGGGATGAATTAGAACGGAGACTGAGAACCAGGCCTTCTCCACCAACATCAGTGTGTGACCTCACCAATGCGCATTTGGAAGATTGGTCAAAAATTCCCATAAGCACACTCCACAACCTTGTGTACAGTCTTCCCAGAAGAGTTGAAGCTGTAATAGCTGCAAAAGGTGGACCGACATCATATTGAACCCTATGGGTTAGGAATGGGATGGCACTTCAAGTTCATATGTGAGTCAAGGCAGGTGTCCAAATACTTTCGGCAATATAGTGTATATTGCATGTCGTCTATATCGCTCAACCCTAATATGTGCTATGTGATTGACTGGTGACTAGTCACCTTTTTCAGCTGGGGACTAGAACTTTAATATTAATAAATTTTGTATTTTTTCCACATACACGCTGCAAGTACAGTATGATGTTTCACGAGTTTGAGATGTTTGGGGCCTTACTCAAGGGCATGTTGACAGTGCTCATTATTCAGACTAACTAACTGACAACCAGCCTTCCCATGAACTGCAAAAAGTCAGTGTTCAAAAACAAGAAAACAAAATACAAAACTTAGGGGCATTTTATTTGAACTAAGCACAATTATTTGCCAATAGAACAAGAAAATTTGGCTTGTCAAGACTTTCCAAAACAAGTAAAATTAGCTAACCTCAATGAACCCAAAAAATACCTTAAAATAAGTATTTTCTCACTAATAACACGTGCACTTTTCTTGATGGATAAAACAAATATGAGACCTTTTTTCTCAATATGTTGAAAAATATTCTTAAATTAAGTAAATGCTAGTGCCATTAGCTTGACATAATGATATGCACTCGGCATTACATTACTTGCATTTTCCCATCGATAACATGACATCATCATGCCAAGTGCGTGCTCTTTCAGTCAATTAGTGCGCAAGGAATATATATACACTGTTTCCCACACATTCATTTATTTGTGGCAGCCCGCCGCGAAATAATTACGTCCGCCACAAATAGATTTTTCGGCTTTTGACTCGCTCGACCGCTCATAAAAGCAATGAGACTCTGTCTGTGAATGTTGCTTGTAGTTACAACTCCGGTGCAGTAGGTGGCGGTAGCCTACTATGCATTGTAACTCCGCCAATAGCACTTAATTCACCTGGTGGGCCAGAAGAAGAAGAAGAAGAAGACGACAAAGAACAGACCGACAGGATCAAAATACGAGGGTAAGACGTCTTGGCAAACAAGTTCAAAAGTGGTCCGAACCTGTGCAGTGTGCAGCACCGACTCGGATTTTCTTAATTTTTATTTTCGGGATTTGAATGCATTTATTTTGAAAGGACAGCAGGTGAGATAGGTTATAGCTGCATCGCTCGCGGCTCGTCATATATTTAACGTTAATCCGCGATTTCACCGAGCGTTTCACTGACGGTGAGCAGCCTGACGCTGCTTCATTAACACCGCCGCTGTTTGACTCGGGGTCTGGGGCAGACGCACATAGTAACAGTCACGTATTACCATAGCGACGAGCTAGCGTGTCCAGGTTATAACCCTGTTGTCAATAAACACACGTGGAGACGGTGCTTCAGATACTGCATTAATACTGACGCTAAATTGTCCACTGTCCACTGCAGCATGTGAATGCAATGAAAATAATAAAATCTGAGCCAACCAGCTGTTAAAATGTTGTCCAGGTTAATGTTTTGGCCATTAAAGGCCCTTCATTTCAAGATTTCAACTGTGATCGGGCTTTAAACAGGTGGCTGACCTGTTCAGATGGGTGTAACTGCTACTGGTCAAATAATGTGAAATAGCATTTAATTTTACATGTATGCAATGCCATTTAAATGTAATTATAGATAATAATAATAAATACTGTGTAGTGTTGTAAATAGTCAACGGGATGGATTTTAGTAAGATATAAGCCATGAGCACTACACAGCCAGAAAAAAACCTAGGCAGGACAAGTAAAAATATTGGGGCAAGTAGATTTGAGAAGTCGGGCAAGTAGAAAAAAACCTTAACGTTGAACCCTGCATGTGTTGAGCTGCTGCCGCTTAAGGTTAGACAGCATTGTACATAGAGCGGTTCTGCTCGTTAGTAATAAATTGTAATGTTGGATGTTCACTCCTTCATACAGATGAGTATAGAAAAATATTTTCAACGGCCGATAAGGGCTCGACTTGGAGAGGAGGTAGGCCTACAGTCCAGACCACAGGTGCGACCTGTTCAGCAGCAGGAGGAGGAGGAGGAGGAGGAGGTTGACTGACTGTGGCAGGACACCTCTGCCTCTGTTTCACTTTATGTTGCTGGTAAATAATATGGTTGTAGTAGTAGGCTAAAGTTAAATTATTTAGTATTCACTAATTAAAGGGGCAGAGCTTTAAGAGACATTTTGGTTTTTATATTTTATAAGATATATTTTTTGTAAGAACCACAATTAATAAATATATTTCAGTGAATAACTAATTGTTCAAATCTGTATATAAATATGTACATAAAGTATTGTAATTATATTCCAACTCCGCGTTCTTCTTGGTCATCGCCGCTGCCGCCGCCACCCCCCGCCCCTCGACCACACCACCACAAATAGATGCCTGTCCTGCGGGAAACACTGATATATATATATATATATATATATATATATATATATATATATATATATATATATATATATATATGTGTGTATGTGTGTGTGTGTGTGTGTATATATATATACACACACACACACACACATATATATATATATATATATATATATATATATATATATATATATATATATATATATATATATATATATATATATATATATATATGTGTATGTGTGTGTGTGTGTGTGTATACATATATACACACACACACACACACACATATATATATATATATATATATATTTACAGCCCGGCCCCCGACCAAATTTTTTTTTAATTGTAATCTTGAAGAATTTATCTGAATGTGCATGAACTATTTCTGTTCAAAATTGTTTGAAATGTCACACGTTAAATGTTCAAATATTAACGGTCAGTTTGCTGTACTGTGCCAACTGTACTACTATATGAGTACGTATTTTCTATTGTTTCATTGAAAATAAAACAGCAAAGTCCATTTGGCTGTCATCCGTTTTAATTATGAGACACAATTGTGTCAAAGTCATGATTTTTTATTTCATGCTTGAAATAAGAAATTATTTTTTTGAAAAAGCAGTTTTATACTTGTGAGTGTTGATGACACAGCTTGGCAACAGTTCATATTCCAGTTTCAAGCATGTTTTACTCAATATACCGTATTTTCCGCACTATAAGGCGCACCTAAAAACCACAAACTTTCTCAAAAGCTGACAGTGCGCCTTATAACCCGGTGCGCTTTATATATGGATAAATATTAAGATTCATTTTCATAAAGTTTAGGTCTCGCAACTACGGTAAACAGCCGCCATCTTTTTTCCCCGTAGAAGAAGCGCGCGGTGCATGCTGGGATATGTGACGTTTCATTTCCATTTGTGTGTTTATGTAAAGACCCCAAAATGGCTCCTATTAAGTGTGTTGTCTGTCTAATTATAAATAATGCAGACGAGGCGTGTTAACTGAGTTCTCAACGTTTTCTCACAGCGTGCTCATAACCACATTCGAACTCCCAGCATACAACAACGCTTCTCAGAGCTACCGCGCATGCTCGTAAGTATCGTTGCATGCTGGGTAGTGTAGTTGTTATATTTGCTAGCTCATAACAGCACATTGAGAGACACGCTTACGCGCTTAATTCAATACTCGCCATCATTCCGGGTGGATTGACAAAAGACCTCCAGCCGCTAGATATTGGTGTCAACAGGGCATTCGAAGCTAGACTGCTAACTGCGTGGGAACTTCTCAGGGCTACCGCGCATGCTCGTAACTATCGTTGCATGCTGGGTAGTGTAGTTGTTATATTTGCTAGCTCATAACAGCACATTGAGAGACACGCTTACGCGCTTAATTCAATACTCGCCGTCATTCCGGGTGGATTGACAAAAGACCTCCAGCCGCTAGATATTGGTGTCAACAGGGCATTCGAAGCTAGACTGCTAACTGCGTGGGAACAATGGAAGACAGAAGGCGAACACACCTTCACTAAGACGAGGAGGCAGCGCCAGACGACGCCAACATCTGCCAGTGGATCGTAAATTTGCCCAACTTTTCACTTCGGACACCGAAGACGAAGGATTTACGAATGAAGAATAACTTCAGAAAGTGAGCGCTATGTTTATTTTGTGTGTTGTGACATTAACGTTCGAGCAACATTATGTTGCTATTGCTCTGCACTATTTTGAATTTTACTATGTTTGTGATTGCACATTTGCGTACATTTTGGGAGTGAACAGAGTTGTTAGAACGCTGGTTTTTAATATATTATTAAAGTTTGACTGACCTATCTGACTGTTTTTTTGACATTCCCTTTAGCGCAGCGTAGGCGCGGCTTATAGTCCGGGGCGGCTTATTGGTGGACAAAGTTATGAAATATGTAATTCATTGAAGGTGCGGCTAATAATCCGGTGCGCCTTATAGTGCGGAAAATACGGTAGGTCATAAAATCTCAGCGACAAGTTGTAATATCTCACTGAGATAATTTAGGACCAAAACCCTTAAAACAAGTAAAATACTCTAACATAAAATCTGCTTAGTGAGAAGAAGTATCTTATCAGACAGAAAATAAGCAAATATCACCCTTATTTGAGATATTCAATCTTACTTAGATTTCAGTTTTTGCAGTGTGTATTACGTATATACTTTATATCTACAGTCTAATGTTCTCACATGACATTTGTGCTACCCTCCATGGGTTGTGCTCAAATGCTTTGGAAGACATGCTACCATGCAATACATGCACTACAGAGGTCCTCAATGCTTTATCAATATAATAGCTTACGGTTGCTAATCACATGGGCTATGTTCAGTTTTTCCTTTCATCTTTTCATCGTTAACCCCCCACATAAATACGTTTTACGCCACCTTTCTCAATCAAACAGGCTTTGACCCACTTCCACTGTTCCAAATCCAGATGACCACATCAGCCTCAAACAAACAGAGCTCTGTGGGTCCCAGAGCTGCCCATCCCACTCCCCCTCCACCAACGCACGCCACTTCCCTTTTCCGAACGATTATAGCCTCCCCCAGCTCACACTGAACAGACATGAAGTTCACATGAACTTGGCGATGCTACTGGGAGACGGAGCAGCCTTTAATACTGCAGTAAAACAATAGATTTAGTAATGACCTACGATGCCGTAATAAGGACCAATGTAGAAGGTCAAAGGAAACCAGGCAGACTGCCAGCCACTTTAACCAACGTGGTTACATAAAAAAAAAATCATGAATTCTGTGGTGTTTACAAACATGAAGCTTTTTGCAGGGAAGTACGTGGATGAACTGCTTCCTCTCCCTCGCTCCCTCTCTCTCTGGCTTTGCCATCAGCTCGCATCTCAGGATAGCAATGATTCGAGCAGATGTTTTTGCCGTTTTCCAGGAGTTGAAAAGAGGAGATTCTGTACGCTGTCAATTTGTTGCATGGACTAAAGTATTGGGACATACCTCTTAAAGGGGAACTGCGCTTGTTTGGGGGGAATTTTGCCTATCGTTCACAAGCATTATGTAAGACAAGCACACATCTCTTTTTTTCTTGTGCATTCTAAAAAGTTAATAAATGCGAGCAGAAGTCAGCTTTCAATGGAGCTAATGAAAGTTCTGCATATTAAGTGCTTAAAAAAACATCCAAACACATCCGCCAAGGTTTTATGTACACACTGTAAGTATTTATGTAATGTGCTAACAGCACATTTATTATAGCATGTAATATTTACAGTCGCGATCAAAAGTTTACATACACTTGTAAAGAACATAATGTCATGGCTGTCTTGAGTTTCCAATCATTTCTACAACTCTTATTTTTTGGTGATAGATGGATCGGAGCACATACTTGTTGGTCACAAAAAGTTTGGTTCTTTTATGAATTTATTATGGGTCTACTGAAAATGTGACCAAATCTGCTGGGTCAAAAGTATACATACAGCAATGTTAATATTTGGTTACATGTCCCTTGGCAAGTTTTACTGCAATAAGGCGCCTTTGGTAGCCATCCACAAGCTACTGGCAATCTCCTGGTTGAATTTTTGACCACTCCTCTTGACAAAATTGGTGCAGTTCAGCTAAATTTGTTGGTTTTCTGACATGGACTTGTTTCTTCAGCATTGTCCAGAAAGGAAGGCCATTCTAAAACCTTAATTCTAGCCTGATTTAGCCATTCCTTTGCCACTTTTGACGTGTGTTTGGGGTCATTGTCCTGTTGGAACACCCAACTGTGCCCAAGACCCAAGACTCCGGGCTGATGATTTTAGGTTGTCCTGAAGAATTTGGAGGTAATCCTCCTTTTTCATTGTCCCATTTACTCTCTGTAAAGCACCAGTTTCATTCACTGCAAAACAGGCCCAGAGCATAATACTACCACCACCATGCTTGACGGTAGACATGGTGTTCCTGGGATTAAAGGCCTCACCTTTTCTCCTCCAAACATATTGCTGTGTATTGTGGCCAAACAGCTAATTTATTGTTTCATTTGACCACAGAACTTTCCTCTAGAAGGTCTTATTTTTGTCCATGTGATGTTTTGCTCATTTTAAGCATACAGCGGCACATTAATTTCACAAACGCATCCCACAGTTTGCTTCTTTCTCACTGCAGACATCATGAGAGCCACCAAATATCACTTACTGTACAATGCCTGCTGTCACTGGGATGCCGACTGTCGACTCATACTTGTGAGGAAAAAAGGGGGATGTTTTTTGCCTTTTTCGGGTCTAAGTTGGTGGGTTGGTTCATTTGAACATTAATACAGTTTCAAAATGGTGCCTCACATGTTTACATTTTATTTACAACATGTCGAAAAAGGAGTAAGAAGAAGCAATGCTAATTTAATCCAACCCCTTTTCCACTTCACATCAATTACTAACGCATGTTTACTTCCTGTATCCAGTTTGTACACATTTCAAATCAATGCAGTCTAAATACAACAGTTTTCTTCATAAATAGGTACCGTATTTTTCGGAGTATAAGTCGCACCAGAGTATAAGTCCCACCTGCCGAAAATGCATAATAAAGAAGGAAAAAAACATATATAAGTCGCACTGGAGCTCGGCCAAACTATAAAAAAAACTACGACTTATAGTCCGAAAAATACAGTAAGTCATTGATGATGAGATGACTAATATCTTATTTTCCTCAAGTTTGAGACATTTACCATTATTATTCTTCCTTGCACTTTGCAAACATTTGTAGTTTGAACAGTTTCTTAAACTGGATTATATTAGTACATTGTTTCATTTCTTTACTTAATCCATGCCATAATTTAATTGCACATACTGAAATGGTAAAAGTCTTACATATTGTACGTGCATACAAATGTTAGAAGTCACATTTTTCCCTCAAGTTATATTTCTCCTTTTCTTAAGAAGAGTTGTTGCACATTCTTGGGCAGCAGGTTATAATTTGCTTTGTACATCATTTTTGCTGTTTTAAAATTCACCAAATCATTGAATTTCAATATTTTTGATTGAATACATAAAGAGTTTGTATGTTCTCTATATCCAACATTATGTAATATCCTAAGGGATCTTTTTGTGTAACACAGCGAGTTGATAGTGTCATTTTGCAATTGTTTCCCCATATTTCTGCACAATAACTCAGATATGGTAACACCAGCGAACGGTAGAGAATATGGATTGATTTTTGGTCCAGAACATATTTTGTTTTATGCCTATTACAGGCCAATTGTATGTTGTATATTTTTTACACAAGATTTTCACTTTATTTTATCACCTATTATCCATCCTTCCATTTTCTACTGCTTGCTGATTAAAAAAAATATATAATGATTATGGTGTTTTTTTGGCATTCCGTATGAAAAAACTTTCTTGCATGCATTTTGCATAGTTCCAGATGCACCATTCCAACATCAGTGCCTCCCAGAGCGTGCCAAAAACAGGTTATATTTGCACTTCTACAGTATATCGTCCAGAAAAGGTGGTGTGTGCTGCATATTCCACAACATAGCAAAATAGCACAGGTTACAATGTCATAAATGTGGAGGCAAATGTGAACCTCCATGGTGACAGCTGCTAGCACACGCAATAACCTAATTTAAAAAAAGGGTGGTTTGCACCACTTTTGCACTTGTAACGAATTGTACATGTGGTCTTAGTAGATCACCCGCCACACGCCTACTAAAAAGACACACAATTCTAAAAATTGCACACACTGTTTAGCGCATGGTATTTGGAGCTTAGTACAAAACCCAAAACCAGTGAAATTGGCACGTTGTGTAAATGGTAAATAAAAACAGAATACAATGATTTGCAAATCATTTTCAACCTATATTCAATTGAATAGACTGCAACGACAAGATACTTAAAGGTTCGAACTGGAAAACGTTGTTATTATTTTGCAAATATTAGCTCATTTGGAATTTGATGCTTGCAACAAGTTTCAGAAAAGCTGGCACAAGTGGCAAAAAAGACTGAGAAAGTTGAGGAACGCTCATCAAACACTTATTTGGACATCCCACAGGTGAACAGGCTAATTGGGAACAGGTGGGTGCCATGATTGGGTATAAAAGCAGCTTCCATGAAATGCTCAGTCATTCCCAAACAAGGATGGGGCGAGGGTCACTACTTTGTGAACAAATGCGTGAGCAAATTGTCAAAAAGTTTAAGAAAAATATTTCTCAACGAGCTATTGCAAGGAATTCAGGGATTTCACTATCTTTGGTCCATAATATCATCAAAAGATTCAGAGAATCTGGAGAAATCACTGCATGTAAGTGGCAAGGCCGGTAACCAACACTGAATGCCGTGACCTTCAATCCCTCAGGCGGTACTGCATCAAAAACCGACATCAGTGTAGGTAGGTCTTCATTGTCATTGCACAAGTACAACAAAACTTTGTTTTCAGCACAAACCCATTCAAGATTAGACAAACAAACAGTGTACAGGGTTACAGAACAGGAATGCTGATGGGTCGCCACAAGGCGCCCCGTAAAAGATGGGAAAAAGGTCAACGCTGGGGAAGGATGAGTAAAAACATAATACAATTTGTAAGGGGGCCCAGTCTGGAGTGAGAAAAAAACCTCCATAGCAAAGCACATATACATATTACAACGTACATCTCGAGATATCTAGCAACAGAGGGGAGGGAGTGGGAGGCCATGGTGGCTGGCTGCAGCTCTCAAGCGCTGCTCATCCGTCCATCACCCCTATGGGATTTGCGTCCAGGGCGTTGGATTGGGGGTGGGGTATGTGTGTGTGGTGTATATTTTTTGTGGATGCATGTGTGTGTGTAAGCCTGTAGTGTGTCTCTGTTCCGCGGCCTTGATGTTGTGCAGCCGGTAGTCAGTCCAAAGTCAACAACAACAGGTGTGTGTCCATGAGAGACAAGAAGGGAGTTTGTTGTGTCTTCGCCGCACTGTCCTTCGGGAGAGTCTCGAAGCCAGGGAAGCAATCCAAGTTAGAATGTTTTGTATGCGAGCGAAAATAAAATTTGCTTTTCACTCTAAATTGTCTGTGACTGATCCTCAAAATCCTTCGGGGCAGACAGTCCGATGTGATCCAAATCACAAGAGTGTCCACGGTTCTTCCTGCATCCTCCAATCATTTCTGGCAGCTTTGGTGTACTTTGAAGACTGCCAGCAACTTCCAATTTGTGGACAAACCAGAGCAACGCTTACTCCAATCAACAGATATCCTGGTGTCATAATTCCGAATAGGTAGATATCTTCACGTCCTCGACTGAAAGGGTCGCCACGCACGCGGCACTCCTTCTTCTCCCAAGAGTCCGTCGTGTGTCCAGCAACAACCGCTCTGTCACGACAAGCAGGTTACCCCAAACCCAAGATCTTGTCAATTTTGTTGAGGTCAGTTAAATAGTTCCAATGTTAGATTTAGAGATCAGTGCAAAAAGAGGCAACAAAAAGTTAAGACAAGACAAGACAAAGAAGCAAGCAGGAGAGATAAGGGAGAGGAAAGGGGAGCGTCCGCCCTCGATGAGTGAGAAAGGCCATTGTGTAAAGGATATCACCACGTGGGCTCAGGAAACCACTGTCAGTAACTACAGTTCGTCGCTACATCTGCAAGTGCAAGTTTGCAAAGCCAAAGCCATTTATCAAAAACACCCAGAAACGCCGCCGGCTTCGCTGGGCCCGAGCTCATCTAAGATGGACTTATGCAAAATGGAAAAGTGTTCTGTGGTCTGACGAGTCCACATTTCAAATTGTTCTTGGGAACTGTGGACCTCGTGTCCTCCGGACCAAAGAGGAAAAGAACCATCCGGACTGTCAAAGGCGCAAAGTTGAAAAGCCAGCATCTGTGATGGTATGGGGGTGTATTAGTGCCCAAAGCATGGGTAACTTACACATCTGTGAAGACACCATTAATGCTGAAAGGTGCATACAGGTTTTGGAGCAACATATGTTGCCATCCAAGCAACGTCTTTTTCTTGGACACCCCTGCTTATTTCAGCAAGACAATGCCAATCCACATTCTGTATGTGTTACAACAACATGGCTTCATTGTAAAAGAGGGCGGGTACTAGACTGGCCTGCCTGTAGTCCAGACCTGTCTCCCATTGAAAATGTGTGGCACATTATGAAGCCTAAAATACCACAATGGAGACCCCGGACTGTTGAACAACTTAAGCTGTACATCAAGCAAGAATGGGAAAGAATTCCACTTGAAAATCTTCAAAAGTTGGTCTCCTCAGTTCCCAAACGTTTACTGAGTGTTGTTAAAAGGAAAGGCCATGTAACACAGTGGTAAAAATGTCCCTGTGCCAACTTTTTTGCGATGTGTTGCTGCCATTAAATTCTAAGTCAATGATTATTTGCAAAAACAAATTAAGTTGCTCAGTTCGAACATTAAATATCTTGTCTGTGCAGTCTATTCAATTGAATATAAGTTGAAAAGGATTTGCAAATCATTGTATTCTGTTTTTATTTTTACGATCTACACAAAGTGCACTGGTTCACTGGTTTTTGGTTTTGTAGATCAGGCCCAATATCTTTCCAGACAAACACAAAATAGAAACGTTATAGCTGCAAATGTAAGACCAATCCAATATGTTCCTGTATGTGTAAAAACCAGGCTTCATATAGTGTAAAAATAAACACTGACATTGACTGAGTTGTTGTTATTTTTAGTCAGCTACTGTAAATTGCATTTTCTGATTGTGGATGTTGGTAACATGACGCTTTTGCATATATACACTCTTAAAGTGAAACAGTCAATGCAGATATGGCTTACTTTTTTACACTTTTACATCTATAGTAAAAAAGAGTTCAGACAAAGCTTTTCAAGATGTGGACTAAGAACCAGAGAACTGGTTTTCACTAAGCAGATTCAGATCTGCTCTCCTTTCTTCTCGTGAGTAATAAATGGGCAGATGGGTGTACACTGACGGCCCGATGTAACACAATATTCCCTCCGAGCAGGCTTCGTAAGTTATCTACTGGGATGGCCAATAAATGCAATGTAAAATCATCTCAATGACACTCAGTCGACTGGCGCTCTCAGACCGTGACTACAGTGTGTACGCGGGAATAAAGAAAGGGCCGTGGTTGATAAGCATTCACTGAACATTCCAGTTCGATGAATTTGCTTTCTGACAGTTTGGACATCCTGAAGATCAAGTCGTAGAACTCTGGCACAAAGTCAGTCCCAATTGACAGCTGAGACATAATTGGTGTGGCTTCCTGATTGGACATGTTGATATCTGAGATGATTGACTGAGCACACTGAGTAAATCTGAGCACACAGTACACTGTGGTCCGTTTCAAGCCTGATTTGGAGTCAGCCTACTCATTTTTGAACCAGGGCCAGTTTCAAGCTTAGGCAGACGTCGTCAGTTTTCTAGTTTACATGGGAAACAAAGAACAATTGGCTGTTTCTCTCCGGCCCAACATAACATTGCTGAATTCTGCAATGTGTGACAGAAAAAGGGGACCTATCAGGATTCTGTCATGATCTCTCATGACATTTATTATACTTTTCTGGTATTGTGTTTTATTTCCTGTCCAGCACTCTTATTGTTGGTTTCCATTTACTGCTATCACTTCGCTTGGCTCTCTTACCTGGCCCTGGTTGTCAAACAGGATGCTTTTCATGCCAGCTCTGTCCTCTGGTGGATCATTGTCCTTTGTACCTCCATGCTGCATAGCTTTCCCTGTGCTTCCTGTAACTGTTTTGCCTTTTTGTGCACTTCCTTACTGCACAATTTTTTGTTACCAAATACATTTTACTTGCACTTCGCCTGCTATAAATGCATCCTGGGGTAACGACCAACAAAGCCAACAAATATAACAGATTTCCCACTATTCTGACTTGGATACCCGTGTTGAACAAGGCCAAAGCGTCAAATTATAAAATTCGATGCATTTGGGCGTGAGCTTGCACGCAATTTTGGATTCCTCTGAACGCTTTGTTTTGGAGTCTTTTTTTGAACAGTGGGCCATTTGTGATGTCACTGACTCAAGGCTGTACCTATGTGCCCATCATCGTACTTAGGGGAACAAAATTTTTGGCGAATTTTGCCTATAGTTCACAATTATAAAACCCAATAAATAGTCATCCAAAAATCGGCAACAATACTCTACATTTCGTGACTTAAATATTAACCAAGTATTAGCGATATTGTTATTATAAGCGCTAAAACAGACTAACTATTTATAGCGGCATTGTGATCACTTGCTTCTGTGGGTATGTTTACATCATCGACTGGTGAGCGACTTCCTCGCCTCGGTGCTGGTGGAAGTTTATTGTAGATCAGGGGTGTCAAACGTACGGCCCGAGGGCCGGATCAGCATACTTGCCAACCCTCTCGAATTTTCTGGAAAACTCCCGAATTTCAGTGCCTCTCCCGAAAATCTTCTGGGACAACCATTCTCTCGAAAATCTCCCGCTTTCCAGCCGTACAACTATATTGGGGGTGTGCCTGAAAGGCACTGCCTTTAGCGTCGTCTCTCACCTAAAAAGGAGACTATTATCTATGTCTCCGTTATCCATAGGTTTATCTATAACCCATAAAGTAGGCAGGCACGGAGCTATTTGTCAGCGTGTGTTTATTCCAGCCGGCACGTTAATACTGTAGCGGCTGGCTACGGGGTGTTAGCCAATGACTTTGGCTGGGGGGCGGGACTTCCGGGAGAGATATGGAAGTGACGTTGTTAATAGGAAGTGGGTGTTCGAGCATACTTGCCAACCCTCCCGAATTTTCCGGGAGACTCCCGAATTTCAGCCTATCCCGAAAATCTCCCGGGACAACCATTCTCCCAAAAATCTCCCGATTTCTAGCCAGACAACTATATTGGTGGCGTGCCTTAAAGGCACTGCCTTTAGCGTCCTCTCTCACCTAAAAGGAGACTATTACATATGTCTCCGTTATTCATAGGTTTATTTATAACCCATAAAGTAGGCAGACATGGAGCTATTTCTCAGCGTGTGTTTATTCCAGCCGGCACGTTAATACTGTAGCGGCTGGTTATGGGGTTTTAGCCAATGACTGTGGCCGGGGGGCGGGACTTCCGGGAGAGATAGGGAAGTGACGTTGTTAATAGGAAGTGGGTGTTCGAGCATACTTGCCAACCCTCCCGAATTTTCCGGTAGACTCCCGAATTTCAGTGCCTCTCCCGAAAATCTCCCGGGACAACCATTCTCCCGAAAATCTCCCGATTTCCAGCCAGACAACTATATTGGTGGCGTGCCTTAAAGGCACTGCCTTTAGCATCCTCTCTCACCTAAAAAGGAGACTATTATATATGTCTCCGTTATCCATAGGTTTATCTATAAGCCACAAAGTAGGCAGGCACGGAGCTATTTCTCAGCGTGTGTTTATTCCAGCCGGCACGTTAATACTGTAGCGGCTGGCTACGGGGTGTTAGCCAATGACTTTGGCTGGGGGGCGGAACTTCCGGGAGGGATAGGGAAGTTACGTTGTTAATAGGAAGTGGGTGTTCGAGTTTTGCCGGGAAAAGGGATAGACACACATTGGAGCTGTTGTGTGGTTGAATTACATCTTGTACAATAAAGACAAGACAAACAAAGAAGTCGTATGAGCCTACATTCCTGGGATTATTACAATACACTGACACACAACATCCGGATTCCCATCATTCCATTCTCATTTGCGGATGTTTTCAACAAATCCGTGAAGGATATGTTCTCGGATTCAGATATTTCGCTCACCAGTACTCAAATGGCAGAACAAAGGCTACTCAAATAGTGAAAGGTGAGTGTTATTTTTTTTTAAAGTAAGCAGCAAGTACAGTACAGTTAGTAGAACAACTGTGTTTTCATTACTGTTTACTGTACTATATATATATATATATATATATATATATATATATATATATATATATATATATATATATATATATATATATATATATATATATATATAAGAAATACTTTAATTTCAGTGAATTCTAGCTATAAATATACTCCTCCCCCTTAACCCCGCCCCCCGGCACTGCCCCCCCAGACCCCGCCCACCCCCCAACCCCAATCTCCCGAATTCGGAGGTCTCAATGTTGGCAAGTATGTGTTCGAGTTTTGCCGGGAAAAGGTATAGACACACATTGGAGCTGTTGTGTGGTTTAATTACATCTTGTGCAATAAAGACAAGACAAACAAAGAAGTCATATGAGCCTACATTTCTGGGATTATTACAATACACTGACCCACAACATCCGGATTCCCATCATGCATTGCTTCAAAACTACGGCACGTTGTAATATCCAAAATTTCCAGCCGGACAAACAATATTGGGGGCGTGCCTTAAAGGCACTGCCTTTAGCGTCCTCTCTCACCTGAAAAGGAGACTATTATATATGTCTCCGTTATCCATAGGTTTATCTATAACCCATAACACGGTGGCCGAATGGATATAGTCACTCATGAACGGTCAGAGAAGCACAAGGCGGCAGAAACGCAGTATTATGGCCCACCTTGCAAGTAACATTCCGTTCTCATTTGCGGATGTTTTCAACAAATCCGTGATTTGTTCCCGGATTCAGAGATCGCTCGCCAGTACTCAAATGGCAGAACAAAAGCTACTCAAATAGTAAAAGGGAAGTGTTATTTTTTTTAAGTAAGCAGCAAGTACAGTACAGTTAGTAGAACAACTGTGTTTTCATTACTGTTTACTGTAGTATATATATATATATATATATATATATATATATATATATATATATATATATATATATATATATATATATATATATATATATATATATATATATATATATATATTTTGATATATATATATACCGTATTTTTCGGACTATAAGTCGCAGTTTTTTTCAATAGTTTGGCCGGGCTCCAGTGCGATTTATATATGTTTTTTTCCTTCTTTATTATGCAATTTCGGCAGGTGCGACTTATACTCCGAAAAATACGGTATATATATATATATATATATATATATATATATATATATATATATATATATATATATATATATAAGAAATACTTTAATTTCAGTGAATTCTAGCTATAAATATACTCCTCCCCCTTAACCCCGCCCCCCTTAGTGCAATTCCACTTTAAGGCTGAAATATTATCTTGCTTCATGTAGTACTAGAGACAGCGCTATCAGTTTCTTGTGTGTAGTGTGGCGACATTACAATTTGGTTTAAGAAGACACAATATAAGATAGGATAAAGTATTATTTCCATCTAAACATGTTATGGACACAATAACACCTACATGCAGCATGTGGTGTGATAAATGTTGGCAAAAGCAGCTTTTTATGCAGTTCTGTATACGTTTGTAGATCTGAGAGTGGGCAGGTGTACCTAATGTGACTGGTGAACTTATATAATGTTTATAAAGTTTATTTTCGACACTTGTCTGAAAACAAAATGGTGATGTTCTTCTTCAAAATACATATTTCAGTTCAGTTCAGTTCAGTTTCAGTTTATTTCGAACATGCATACAATACAATATAATTCATCACATATTTCCAGTTGTTTCATTACAGCACGTCCGAAAAGCAGTAGGAAGAAGCTGAGCTTATTTATTCCTAACCCTTTTCATACCATACCAATTTTATCCAATTTCTCTGTTCTCTGTAACATAACAGTGAACAAATAAATAATAAACATATAATATACCATAGTAAGTAAACAAATATTAAATACATAAATAATCTTTGTCTCAATTTAAAACAATTAATTAAAAAAATACTCTAAAAAAAAGGATTCAAGATATTCATGATAGTTCTTGTTCCGTGTACTTTGTGAACACTTTTAGTTTGAACAGTCTCTTAAAATAAATCATATTGGTGCTTTGTTTGATTTATTTGGTTAATCCATTCCATAATTTAATTCCACATACAGATATGCTAAAGGTTTTAAGTGTTGTACGAGCATACAAATGTTTTAAATTAGATTTACCTCCTAGTTATATTTCTCCTCTTTTGTTGAGAAGAATTGTTGTACATTCTTGGGTAGTAGGTTAAAGTTTACTTTGTGCATCATTTTAGCTGTTTGCAAATGCACCAAATCGTAGAATTTGAATGTTTGTGATTCAATAAATAAAAGGTTTGTATGTTCTCTATATCCAACATTGTATATTATTCTAATTGATCTTTTTTGTAACACCGTTACACTGTACATTAAAAAATATATACTTTTTGAGAGGAGGGTGTGGAGAAACGGTTTGCAGACAGACTCGAAAAGGGGGTTGTCCATAAGACTGCGGAGAAAAATATACATCAAAACATATCCAATCCAATGGAACACAAGGAAGTGTGTTAAATGAAGATTAGAATCATCATAGGTCTCCTTTAAAGAAGAGTTAAGACTAGTTTTCGCAGCCTCTCCTCACAAAATCCTGTTATAAATCTGCTTGTGTCTCTTTCTCTGACTTGTCGGCACAGATCAAGGAACACAAAGAGACTCAAGAGAAGCACATTGATTTGCTGCGAAAAGGTTTTCAGCATTAGCATTCCAAGTCCAAATAAGGCGGAAATGTCTTCTTGTTTTCAGTATTTTTATAATGGTTTAAAACTACCAACACTTGTAGGACTGAAGTGGAAGAGCAACGACCCAAACATACAGGGTGAGCGGTGAAGTCATGGCTGTCAGTCACTCTAGTGGGCGAGCACTTTGCTAATTAACTTTGACTTTCTGCCGCAGGTGATTAACTCATATATTTTGAGTTGGAATTTTAAAAAACAACACTTAAATCGGAATGTATGCCAAGTGTATGCATTTACTTTATTACACTTATTAGTGTAAGTTTACAGCTCGGGATAGGTATCTTTTTTCTTATTTGAATCAATACGGTACCTGGAAATCCACGGTAACGGTCTTTAGTAATTATGTTAGTGTTCATTTGTTTATGAACGTTAATCTCATTAAGTAATTTAACATTTAACAGTAAGCTTATAATAATAACTCTGCTGTCCAGTTTCTACTGTACATTTCTTTATAAAGTTAAAAAAGTTAAAGTACCAATGATTGTCACACACACACTAGGTGTGGCGAAATTATTCTCTGCATTTGACCCATCACCCTTGATCACCCCCTGGGAGGTGAGGGGAGCAGTGGGCAGCAGCGGTGGCCGCGCCCGGGAATCATTTTGGTGATTTAACCCCCAATTCCAACCCTTGATGCTGAGTGCCAAGCAGGGAGGTAATGGGTCCCATTTTTATAGTCTTTGGTATGACTCGGCCGGGGTTTGAACTCCCAACCTACCGATCTCAGGACGGACACTCTAACCACTAGGCCACTGAGTAGGTAGGTAATACCTCATTTGCAAGTATTATAAAGTAGACTTTACATGCAGTTACATTTCCAAGACGTTAGATGGCAGTAGTGTATTATTAGGTCCATCAGTGCTAAATATTATAAACTTATCACTTTCCTCTGGCACTGTTCCACTAGCATTCAAAAAAGCGGTTATTCATCCTTTGCTCAAAAGACCTAACCTCGATCCTGACCTCATGGTAAACTACCGGCCGGTGTCCCACCTTCCGTTTATCTCGAAAATCCTCGAAAAAATTGTCGCACAGCAGCTAAATGAACACTTAATGTCTAACAATCTCTGTGAACCTTTTCAATCCGGTTTCAGGGCAAATCACTCTACGGAGACAGCCCTCGCAAAAATGACTAATGATCTACTGCTAACGATGGATTCTGATGCGTCATCTATGTTGCTGCTTCTTGGTCTTAGCGCTGCTTTCGATACCGTCGATCATAACATTTTATTAGAGCGTATCAAAACACGTATTGGTATGTCAGACTTAGCCTTGTCGTGGTTTAACTCTTATCTTACTGACAGGATGCAGTGCGTCTCCCATAACAATGTGACCTCGGACTATGTTAAGGTAACGTGCAGAGTCCCCCAAGGTTCGGTTCTTGGCCCTGCACTATTTAGTATTTACATGTTGCCGCTAGGCGACATCATACGCAAATACGGTGTTAGCTTTCATTGTTATGCTGATGACACCCAACTCTACATGCCCCTAAAGCTGACCAACACGCCGGATTGTAGTCAGCTGGAGGCGTGTCTTAATGAAATTAAACAATGGATGTCCGCTAACTTCTTGCAACTCAACACTAAGAAAACGGAAATGCTGATTATCGGTCCTGCTAAACACCGACATTTATTTGATAATACCACCTTAACATTTGACAACCAAACAATTACACAAAGCGACTCAGTAAAGAATCTGGGTATTATCTTCGACCCAACTCTCTCCTTTGAGTCACACATTAAGAGTGTTACTAAAACGGCCTTCTTTCATCTCCGTAATATCGCTAAAATTCGTTCCATTTTGTCCACTAGCGACGCTGAGATCATTATTCATGCGTTCGTTACGTCTCGTCTCGATTACTGTAACGTATTATATTCGGGTCTCCCTATGTCTAGCATTAAAAGATTACAGTTGGTACAAAATGC
This sequence comes from Nerophis lumbriciformis, assembly GCF_033978685.3. Lineage (NCBI taxonomy): Eukaryota > Metazoa > Chordata > Actinopteri > Syngnathiformes > Syngnathidae > Nerophis > Nerophis lumbriciformis. The sequence continues at coordinate 28,519,509 of NC_084561.2, forward strand.
GGCTGCTAGACTTTTGACAAGAACAAGAAAGTTTGATCATATTACGCCTATACTGGCTCACCTGCACTGGCTTCCTGTGCACTTAAGATGCGACTTTAAGGTTTTACTACTTACGTATAAAATACTACACGGTCTAGCTCCAGCCTATCTTGCCGATTGTATTGTACCATATGTCCCGGCAAGAAATCTGCGTTCAAAGAACTCCGGCTTATTAGTGATTCCCAGAGCCCAATAAAAGTCTGCGGGCTATAGAGCGTTTTCTATTCGGGCTCCAGCACTATGGAATGCCCTCCCGGTAACGGTTAGAGATGCTACCTCAGTAGAAACATTTAAGTCCCATCTCAAAACTCATTTGTATACTCTAGCCTTTGAATAGCCCCCCTTTTTTTAGACCAGTTGATCTGCCGTTTCTTTTCTTTTCTCCTCTGCTCCCCCCTATCCCTTGTGGAAGGGGAGACACACAGATCCGGTGGCCATGGATGGGGTGCTGGCTGTCCGGGGTCGGGACCCAGGGTGGACCGCTCGCCTGTATATCGGTTGGGAACATCTCTGCGCTGCTGACCCGTCTCCGCTCGGGATGGTTTCCTGCTGACCCCACTGTGGACTGGACTCTTACTGTTATGCTGGATCCACTATGGACTGGACTCTCACAATATTATGTTAGACCCACTCGACATCCATTGCATTCGGTCTCCCTAGAGGGGGGGGGTTACCCACATATGCGGTCCTCTCCAAGGTTTCTCATAGTCATTCACATCGACGTCCCACTGGGGTGAGTTTTTCCTTGCCCTTATGTGGGCTATACCGAGGATGTCGTTGTGGCTTGTGCAGCCCTTTGAGACACTTGTGATTTAGGGCTATATAAATAAACATTGATTGATTGATTGATTGATAGTGTATAGACTATGGTGTGTTGTCTAGTTTGCGAGTAATCTTTTCCATTGAGCTGAATCTTTTGTTGCGCCATAAAACGTGTTGACACTGTAGGTAGTGTACTTGTTATACACCGGCTGTTTGATCGTAACGTGCATCTTAGTTGTAGTTTTCATTACCGAATTTGGAGTTCTAGCAATCGTCTCGTAAAATCACTAATGCTAATCAGTAGCACGGTTGCGGCAAAAATCCAATGTAAATCTGCACATTTTGAAAAGTGAAGCCTCACCATAAGTACAAGTTGTTTCTATCAGAAATACTTTATCTCTTTAAAATACGCTGTAAATAAATGCATATCCTCTGAAAGTATGTCCTTAAATAGCCATGAACTGGAAGATGCACTTTTTAATCAAGATACAATTAAGAAATTAATGAAACTATTTTATGGAATAATAAATGAACACCACACTAGAAATGCAAATGATGCATGTGTTCGGAAATGGATGATGGACTTAAACATTTTAGATGAAAGAGACATATCATGGAATGATATTTAGAAAAATGCCAATAAGCCCTTTAAAAGCATTAAAGATAAGCTGACTCAATTTAAGATATTGAATAGATTGTATTTTACATCTTCTCAGCTGTTTAAAATTGGCGTAGTAGATAGCAAGTTATGTATGAAGTGTCGGGCAGCTGAGGGAACTCTTGTTCATCTACTGTGGGAATGTCAGAGAATAAAAGAGTTATGGTTGAAAACAACAAAAGAAGCAATCACATTCCTTAATATAAACATCCCAATGACACTGCAAACTTGTATTCTTGGGGATCTCCATCAATTTAGTAATGTGTCATCAAAGAGTAAAAATGTTTTTCTTTCAATATGCATAATAACAAAAAGGGTAATATTTAAAAAATGGATAGCTGTTGATAGTCCAACTCATACTGAGTGGTACACACAAGCCATGGAGATGATATCAGTAGAACAGAATGCATTTAGGTTAGATAATAATGAGTCATATATTGGAATATGGGATCCATTATTTAAATTTGTTTCAACTAATAAATAAATAAATTATATCTTTGTGGAAAATGCTGGACGCGGTGTGTTGTCGAGCTTATGGGATGTGATGCAAGTGTGACACACTATTGTTCATTTCTAATTTTTTTAGTATTTTTGATTAATGATGATATCAATGAGGGTTTTTTTAATCACTGCTATCTTGAAATTGTTACTAATATTGATGCTGTTGTCGATAATGTTAATTTTTGTTTCACTACATTTGGATTTGTGTCCTCAATTGCTCTCAATTGCTCTGTTTATTGTTGTTCTTAATGTTGCTGGGACGGGTTTGGTTTTGGAATTGGATTGCAATGTTGTGGTGTTGTTGTGTATTGTTTTGTTGATTGATTAATAAATTCATATAAAAAACAAATAAATAATACAAAAAAAGAAATACTTCTTTAGTTTGCATGAAAAATTGTAACATTACCTAAAGGCAGTCCGACTGAGTCTGCTTGATTGCTTGTTTACGCGCCAAATACCGGTATTAGTATAGTACCGCGATACTAATGAATCATATTCGGTACTATACCGCCTCTGAAAAGTACCGGTCCGCCATACCCCCGCACCTCCGTCGTCATCACGTCGTGACATTGCTGGTTTACAAGCAGAGGAGCATGTTCTGTAGCGCACAATCACAGACTACTTACAAGCAGACAAAGTGTGTAGACAAAAAAGGGAGAATGGACGTATTTTGGCTTAAAAACTAATGATAAAGGTGAAGTTATAACACTGAAACGCCCTCTGGAAGAGGTGCTTTAAGACATGGCTAGCTAGCTAGCGGCTAAAGTCCAGCCCCAGTCTGCAGTGTTTTAACTACCGGTACTTCTAAATCACTAATCCTCGCCTCCATGGTGACAAATAAAGTACGTTTCTAACAAGTATCATCCCTGCAGGACGAGGAATAGCTAAACATGCTTCACTACACACCGTAGCTCACCGGCGTCAAATTGTAAACAAACGCCATTGGTGGATCTACACCTGACATTCACTGTAATGATACCAACTAGTACAATAGCGTATCTAGTCGATACTATTATGATTACATCGATATGTTTTGGCATCCAAACCGATGTTCCCTTTAATTTTTCATGTGTGTGAGCAAACGCAAAAACTCCCTGAGCATTCAGTGGACCCCTTGTGAGCAACATCAGACATGCACACTGTGGCTACACCAGCAGCACACCTGTCCCAAACCTGACTAAATAACAAGTTAAATCTCCATCCATCCATCCATTTGATATAACAAAGTTACTTTTGGTCTGGTTTGTACTGCAGAAAATGACCAGTTTTGCTAGATATAATTTTTTTTTACTAATGTTTTGGTGATGTGTTTATGGCCGACAATAAAGAGTTTTGCTCAGTAAAGTGATCGATGGAATTCATGTCCTCAAAGCGTCTCGACAGACGTTACAATATTTGAACAATGATGACGAAAACTGTTTTCTCTGTCGTGTCCGTGTCGTGTCGAAAATTGTTATGCGCTTATTCTTTTTATTTGATTTTGTGCGTGGCATAGATTTGCCGTGCGCAGAGGACGCTTGAGCAGTACGCAATTGCACAGGCGCGCACCTTAGAGGGAACATTGATCACAACATCTTTTTTCGTTTTTTAAAAATGTATATTATGTTAATAAACTCAGGAAATATGTCCCTGGACACATGAGGACTTTGAATATGACCAATGTATGATCCTGTATCGACTTGGTATCGGATAGATACCCGAATTTGTGGTATCATCCAAAACCAATGTTAAGTATCAAACAACAGAAGATTAAGTGATTATTACATTTAAACAGAAGTGTAGATAGAACATGTTAAAAGAGAAAGTAAGCAGATATTAACAGTAAATGAACAAGTAGATTAATATTTCATTTTCTACCACTTGTCCTTAATCATTTTGACAAAATAATAGAATAGAAAATGACACAATATGTTACTGCATACGTTCGCAGCTAAATTAGGAGCCTTTGTTTGCTTACTTACTACTAAAAGACAAGTTGTCTTGTATGTTCACTATTTTATTTAAGGACAAACTTGCAATGAGAATAATATGTTTAATGTACCCTAAGATTTTTTTGTTAAAATAAAGCCAATAATGCAATTTTTTGTGGTCCCCTTTACAGGTACCAAAATATTGGTATCGGGACAACACTAGTTGCAACTGCACAGGACGTCGCATGCAATCAAACTACCGTTTGATTTTGATACGGAATTTGGTCGGTGCTTATGAAAGTACCGAATTCAGTATCCAGCCCTATTCATGGCCCACACAATTCCAGAACACTATTTCACAAGATTCATAGTCTGCAATCATACTTCTATGCATCAATTGTTTTACTGGCCATCCTGTTCAGACTCAAAGAGAAATTAGAGTCAATACCAGGCCAAGCTCACTCAAAGCGACACGCAGACCACCCGATGTTGATCATCCGTTCTAAGGACATCATAAATAGGTCTTTGAGTGTCAATTGATCCCATGCCAGCGACACAAAAGTCAATAATGAGAGCCGCTGGGCCAGTGATATTCTCTACATAGTGAAAAAAACAACCCTTGGATTTTCTTGCAGCGTGTTGTTAGCCTGTCCTCGGTTTTGACTGAGAAGTGGGATTGGCCGGGTCCCAGGAGCCCACTTTAATCCTACCTGGGCACTCTCTTCTCAACTCCCTCTTGAAAACTTGAATCCAAACGCCATTTGTGGGTTGGGGAGCAGATTGTCTTTCAAGTTAACATTTCGTAGTAAATACAGCCAATGTGGAAACTTGCTTTTTTTTAAAGACTTGAGTGAAGCAAATTGAAAACAAAATCAAAAAGTGGATGCGGAAAGGAAATCTCTTAGTTTGTTCTTATTCCTTCTTAAGGTCCCAGTACAGACTAAAAAATGCTGGGTTATTTTGATAACCCAATTTATGAGTTGCGAGTGTTGGGTTAAATTTTGTAGTTATTTTTATGAAGAGAAATAATTTTTTTGGGTTATAAGGGTATTATTTTAACTTAATTTCTGGGTTTTCAAAACTATGAACCATTTTTGGGTTGTTTTTCAATGAGTAACGCATTTTTGGTTAAAAGGCTTTTTTTTTTTTTTATTAAAAAGGTACTTTTTTCTTGAAGGGAATTTTATTAAGGATTAATCTTATTAACATTATTTACAATCACATATCTTATGTACATGCAAATATTTTAGAATATTCTATAGAACTACTAATGTCATGATCCGTCATGTTTGTTTAGTTTTTAAATCCCTCAGTTGCTGTTTTGAGCACCCCTCGGTTTGTGTTTTAGTTGCACTGAAGGCAGATTGTTTTCACCTGCCTCTGATTAGTGTTCGGGATGCTCACCTGCCTCTGATTAGTGTTCGGGATGCTCACCTGCTCCTGGGCACTAATCAGAGAGCTACGTATTCCCTGCCTATCGCCACCCTCAGTCTGGCTTTCTTATTTGCTTCCACGCAACAGTTACGACGGCTACTAATTTGATTCCTGAGCTAAGCTTTGCCTTTTTGTTTGCCTGTTTACATGCTAATCTTTTGTTGTTCACTGTTGATTTGATTTGATTTGATTTTGAAACTTTTATTAGTAGATTGCACAGTACAGTACATATTTCGTACAATTGACCACTAAATGGTAATACCCGAATACGTTTTTCAACTTGTTTAAGTCGGGGTCCACGTTAATCAATTCATGGTAGCTTCCCATGCTATCGGTACGCTGGTGCTCTTTTGTTTGTATCCCGCATGATTTATGGACAATAAATAATTTCCTTACCTGCACCTTGCCTCTGGAGTCTCGTCTGCATCCTGGGAGAACGATTCACGCAGTAAAATGCGACCCCGCCGTGACAACTATGACCATACACGGCAATTCTTGTAAAAAAAATGTCACTCATATCTTACTTTTCAGTATATTTTAATGGAATAAAAATTATTTTGATCAGTAGTTGAGAAGGAGTAGGACAAACCAGCAGTAAAATGTATAATTTTTAACCAATTATTGGGTCAAGTAGCGCTAAATTGCGCAACCCAATAGTTGGGTTTGGAATAACCCAACGTTGTGGTGAGCATAACTCAGCTTTTGTGTGAAATAAATTAAACCCAATAGTTGGGTTATGAATATTGACATTGACTGCGGTTACATGGGCATTTCCAAACGTTTTTGGTCCCCTGCTGTTCAGTTTTCCCTCGAAGGTCAGTTTTCCAATTGTTAGGTTTGCGGTGTTTACATGCTCTGCGAAAACTAGCGGGTGTCGTTTAGATGTGAAGTAGGGGTCGTAATGGACAAAACCGGCAGGATTCCAGCCGCTGGTGTTGTTCTGTTTTTTAGCCTTATAGTATGCCGACTTGAGCGTCTTCCAACGATACTTAACCTGCTCGGTTGTCCAAACATAGCCAGCATCGCGCAAGTCTTCACACACTTTTTTTTTTACAAATGTCACCGTTCCTGTGCTTTCTTCATACTTGCCAACCTTGAGACCTCCAAGGTCGGGGTGGGCAGGGTTAAGGGGGGAGGAGTATATTTACAGCTAGAATTTGCTGAAATTCAAGTATTTCTTATATATACAGTGTATATATATATATATATAAATATATATATATATATATATATATATATATATATAAAATAAATACTTGACGTTCAGTGAATTCTAGCTATATATATATATATATATATATATATATATATATATATATATATATATATATATATATATATATAAATAAAATAAATACTTGAAATTCAGTGTTCATTTATTTACACATATACACACATAACACTCCTCTCTACTCATTGTTGTATTTGAAAGTGCAATGCTTTGGAGCCAGTAGCACAGCCTTTGAAGGAGCGTAGGTATGGGCAGTGTAATATTCTGGGTTGGAGTCAATAACCAGGCGAGGTGATGAAGTTACGTCTCTTTACTTCATACTTCAGAACCGACTCCCACACTTGCCGTCAGGGTGCGCAATACAACGTAAACCGTTAGCCAAGCGGACATGATGATAGGCTGTCCTCACTCAGGTCCGCACGGACCTGGAGGGGGCGTGCCTTAAGTCCGGCTGGAAATCGGGAGAAATTCGGGAGAATGGTTGTCCGGGAGATTTTCGGGAGAGACACTGAAATTCGGCAGTCTCCCGGAAAATTCGGGAGTGTTGACAAGAATGGCTTTCTTCCATCTACACGCGCCATAATGTTAGGTTCTTTCAGAATGCTAAAACGTTTGGAAATGTGCATGGAAACAGGCTCATTGAGTTAGCATAACTCAACCTTTGGGTTAAATAATTTAACCCAATAGTTTGGTTGGGAATAACCCAACATTAAGTTATCATAACTCAACTTTTTGGTTAAATAATTCAACGCAAAAGTTGGGTTGAAAAAATTTACCCAAAATGTTGAGTTAAAATAACTCAAATTAGGGGTCCGTCACCCACAAGTTGGATTAAAATTGGGTTATTTTTTTAACCGAACATTTTTTAGTGTGTAGCAAGAACATTGAGCTTTATTTAGTTCAGTCGTGTCCTCGTTCTGAAAATAAGTCATGAATCAAATAGTTTGACCTGAAAGTGACTGTGGGAGGTTGGCATACAGTATATCTCGGGGATCAGGTTGACAGCAGACTCTACCTACCTGTATATGCAAGAGCTCTGTCTCTAATTAGCTCATACTGTCCCATGTAATTTCTGTCTGGTGGTGCGTGTCACCGGCTCATCGGTCTGTTATTTTGCTGAGCGAGGAGAGAGTGGGCAACAGCTGGGAGAGTGCTTAACAGATGGTGGAGTACAGAGCTGTCGATAGCTGAAACAATGTTTCACGTACAAGTGTGTGTGTGTGTGTGTGTGTGGGTTGAGAGTGTTTATGCATCGAGGTGCTTTTGCAGAGCTTAAGCGGCCATGAGAAAGCAGGGAAAGGGGCCAGGGGAGTCCAGGGTGAAGTGGGTGTTTGGGCTGAGAGGAAGTTTGGGAGTGTGTGTGGAAAGTGAAAGTCCCTTTGGGGAGCATGTGGTGTGGAGAAAGGCACAGAGGTGGAACACACACATTGCACAAGGAGGCACTGCCTGCTGTGTGGCTCGTCATTGTAGTTTTGGACGACTTATAAGCGCTCTCGACACATTTTACAGCGTTGACACTTGAAACAATGTCTTATTAGTTAGCTGGTGGTTTGTTCTATCTCCTCATTTTATCAGATGATTGCACAACAAACAATGTTCTTAGTGTGCAAGGACATCACTAGTGGGGCTAAACCACATGCATGGTTTTCCAGATGTTGACCCCAAGTCAACCAAAGCCACAAAACCAAATCTGCCTGTCAACCCCGCTGGCAAGCATGTATATCACTAATCATATGCTATTGCATCATAAATAACTCATGTTTAGGAAGAATGTTGAATAGTTTATAGTTTCCTTTCACTCAAAATGTGGCTTTTTTCATGTTTCCTGCAGTGTAAAGTATGATTTTTATGATGTAAAATATGTAAAGGGAAAAGTTTGACACCATGTCTGAAACGCAAAAGAAAGAAGTTCGACTACACCAGGGGTCGGCAACCCAAAATTGTTAAAAGAGCCATATTGGACCAAAAATACAAAAAAATAATCTGTCTGGACCCGCAAAAAATTTGAAGACTTATATAAGTGTTATAATGATGGCAACACATGATGTAAGTGGCTAATTAGCTATATTAGCCTACTATCAAAATGACTATGTGTCGCAGGCTGAAGCAAATCTTCGTTGACAGAAATGTTGAAATGTAAAATTTATTCTACACATTTTTACAACATTAGAAAACATTAGTAAAACTTCTCAGAGGGTGAGATAACTCCTGGAAATGAATAAATATAATAAAATAAATACATATATATATATATATATATATATATATATATATATATATATATATATATATATATATATATATATATATATATATATATATATATATATCAGGGGTAGGGAACCTATGGCTCTAGAGCCAGATGTGGCTCTTTTGATGACTGCATCCGGCTCTCAGATAAATCTTAGCTGACATTACTTAACAGGATAAGTACTGAATAATTCCGCTGGTAATCACAGTGTGAAAAATAACGTTCAAAATATAAAACATTCTCATTCATTTTAATCCATCCATCTGTTTTCTACCGCACCTGTTCAAGAAGTCGCATTAAAGGCCGACTGAAACACACTACTACCGACCACACAGTCTGATAGTTTATATATCAATGATGAAATCTTAACATTGCAACACATGCCAATACGGCCAGGTTAGCTTACTAAAGTGCAATTTTAAATTTCGCGCGAAATATCCTGCTGAAAACGTCTCGGTATGATGACGCCTGCGCGTGACGTCACGGATTGTAGAGTACATTTTGGGACAGCATGGTGGCCAGCTATTAAGTCGTCTGTTTTCATCGCAAAATTCCACAGTATTCTGGACATCTGTGTTGGTGAATCTTTTGCAATTTGTTGAATGAACAATGGAGACAGCAAAGAAGAAAGCTGTTGGTGGGAAGCGGTGTATTGCGGCAGGTGTTGTGCCGGATAACGCAGCTGGTGTTTCATTGTTTACATTCCCGAAAGATGACAGTCAAGCTTTACCATTGGCCTGTGGAGAACTGGGACAACAGAGACTCTTACCAGGAGGACTTTGAGTTGGATACGCAGACACGGTACCGTGAGTACGCATGCAGCTGCGGCTTCCAAACATTTGATCGCTTGCCCGTACGTGCGTGCCGCTATGTGCATGTCACGTACGTAACTTTGGGGACTTTGGGGAAATATATGTGCTGTATGAACTTTGGGGAGGTGAACGGTACTTTGGGCTGTGGGATTGAGTGTGTTGTGCTGGTGTTTGAGTTGTATTGGCGGGTTATATGGACGGGAGGGGGGAGGTGTTTGTTATGCGGGATTAATTTGTGGCATATTAAATATAAGCCTGGTTGTGTTGTGGGTAATCGAGTATATATATGTCTTGTGTTTATTTACCGTTTTAGTCATTCCCAGCTGAATATCAGGTCCCACCCGCCTCTCACAGCATCTTCCCTATATGAATCACTCCCACTGCATTCTAGTCCTTCACTCTCACTTTCCTCATCCACAAATCTTTCTTCCTCGCTCAAATTAATGGGGAAATCGTTGCTTTCTCGGTCCGAATCGCTCTCGCTGCTGGTGGCCATGATTGTAAACAATGTGCAGATGTGAGGAGCTCCACAACCTGTGACGTCACGCGCATATCGTCTGCTACTTCCGGTACAGGCAAGGCTTTTTTATCAGCGACCAAAAGTTGCGAACTTTATCATCAATGTTCTCTACTAAATCCTTTCAGCAAAAATATGGCAATATCGTGAAATGATCAAGTATGACACATAGAATGGACCTGCTATCCCCGTTTAAATAAGAAAATCACATTTCAATAGGCCTTTAATGGTAAGAAGTATTTTATTTATTAGTGTTTAGCTTCAGAATAACAATGTTATTAAAAAGAATGAGAGACTTATTATACTCTAAAAATGTTGGTCTTACTTAAAAATGCACGCATTTAGTTGTATTCAGTGTTAAAAAAAATATTATATGGCTCTCACGGAAATACCTTTTAAAATATTTAGTTGTTAATGTTAATGTTCCCGACCCCTGATATGTATATATATATATATATATATATATATATATATATATATATATATATATATATATATATATATATATATATGTATGTATATATACATACATATATATATATATATATATATATTTATATATATATATATATATATATATATATATATATATATATATATATATATATATATATATATACACATATATACATATATGTATACAAATACATATAAAAATACAAAGTTGCGTAGATTACATATGGATGCGCGAAAAACAAACATGGATGATGGGTGGGAGAGATGCAGTCGAAGTGGAGGCACATAAATTAGACTGTCCGCAAAACAGCGCATCCTGAAGAGCTGTCAGAAAGCGTTTTGAAGACGGTCTGTAAAACAAAAATCTTTGCAAAATTTTGACGTAAAGAACCACAGTTACATGTTATGTAGACCACAAGGAGGTGTTTGAAAAAATCATAATATGACCCTTTGAATACATATCACATATGCAGTAGGCTGGCCCAAAATGTGTTTCCTGTTCATGTTCATAGTTCATTTTGTGTCAAGATGTATTAAGTTACTTATTTTTCACCTTGTCAATACAATTAAACTTTAGTATTTAGTTCTGTCTTCTTAACTGTTTAAAATCATTTTAATAATAATATTGTGACAACTGATCCCATAGTGTAGTGCTTCTCATATACTGCAGTCGGGCGGGCCTCCCTTCGGGGGTGCGGTGAGGTGTCAAGGAGGGCCCGAGAAGGGACTTCCAGTATTATTGTCTTTTTTCATTCTAGAACGATACACAAGCCTCCAGCGATCAAATGAATTAATAGGCTCAACCAGGAATTATGACAAAGTTTACATACATACAGTAAATCCTTTGTCATTCAACCTCCAAAGTCCTCCTGTGTCCAATAACGTATTCCCTTAGTTCATTAACAATTTAATAACATAAATTGAACAGAAAAATATTATTCTAATCACGCTAGTATCGACCAATACTAACCTGGTATTGATAATACCGATAATCAAGGTACTGTGCTCTCCCGTGGTTGTTGTGTTTTTCTTTATTTCTTAGATGGAACAAATAGAGCACAAAATCAAATTCCTTGTATGTTAAACATAAGTGGCCAATAAAGCTGATTCTGGTTCTGGTTTTGGTTTGGATTGATCTGTTCACCTCTACTTTGCAAAGCACCTTCATATACAAAACCCAAAACCAGTGAAGTTGGCACGTTGTGTAATTTGTAAATAAAACAGAATACAATGATTTGCAAATCCTTTTCAACCTATATTCAATAGAATAAACTGCAAAGACAATATATTTAATGTTCGAACTGAGAAACTTTTTTTTTTTTTAGCAGATAATCATTAACTTAAAATTTAATAGCAGAAACACATTGCAAACAAGTTGGCACAGGGACATTTTTAGCACTGTGTTACATGGCCTCTCCTTTCAACAACACTCACACACACACACGGTTGGGAACTGAGGAGACACATTTTTTAAAGGGGAACATTATCACAATTTCAGAAGGGTTAAAACCATTAAAAATCAGTTCCCAGTGGCTTATTTTATTTTTCGAAGTTTTTTTCAAAATTTTACCCATCACGCAATATCCCTAAAAAAATCTTCAAAGTGCCTGATTTTAACCATCGTTATATACATCCGTCCATTTTCCTGTGACGTCACACAGTGATGTCAATACAAACAAACATGGCGGATAGAACAGCAAGGTATAGCGACATTAGCTCGGATTCAGACTCGGATTTCAGCGGCTTAAGCGATTCAACAGATTACGCATGTATTGAAACGGATGGTTGTAGTGTGGAGGCAGGTAGCGAAAACGAAATTGAAGAAGAAACTGAAGCTATTGAGCCATATCCGTTTGAACCGTATGCAAGTGAAACCGACGAAAACGACACAACAGCCAGCGACACGGGAGAAAGCGAGGACGAATTCGGCGATCGCCTTCTAACCAACGATTGGTATGTGTTTGTTTGTCATTAAAGGAAACTAACAACTATGAACTAGGTTTACAGCATATGAAATACATTTGGCAACAACATGCACTTTGAGAGTGCAGACAGCCCATTTCAGGCGCGCTAAGAACATATATTTTTCCACGATCTCAGCACTCAGGTTAACCATACCTAAATAGACACAAAATACTGCATTACACAAGACTACCCGAATGTACTCGAATGATTGAAAAAAATAAATGTTTTTAAGCTAAATTATTGGTAAACACAGTTTATGTATAATAATTTACGTAAAACCACGAGTAATGAATACAGTTTTTATCAATTAATATATTCTGTAGACATACCCTCATCCGCTCTCTTTTCCTGAAAGCTGATCTGTCCAGTTTTGGAGTTGATGTCAGCATCTGCTTTGAGTGTCGCAGGATATCCACACATTCTTGCCATCTCTGTCGTGGCATAGCTTTCGTCGGTAAAGTGTGCGGAACAAACGACTGACCATTTTCGTCGGCTTTCCCCACACCCTCGTATTTTGAACAAATTTCGTCCAGTTTCTTGCCACTTTCGCATTTTGGGGCCACTGGTGCAACTTGAATCCGTCCCTGTTCGTGTTGTTACACCCTTCGACAACACACCGACGAAAGTGAGAAAATGGCGGATTGCTTCTCGATGTGACGTCACGTCGTGACGTCATCGCTCCGAGAGCGAATAATAGAAAGGCGTTTATTCGCCAAAATTCACCCATTTAGAGTTCGGAAATCGGTTAAAAAAATATATGGTCTTTTTTCTGCAACATCAAGGTATATATTGACGCTTATATAGGTCTGGTGATAATGTTCCCCTTCAAGCTTTTCAGGTGGAATTATTTCCCATTCTTGCTTGATGTACAGCTTAAGTTGTTCAACAGTCCGGGGTATCAATTGTGGTATTTTAGGCTTCATATTGCGCCACACATTTTCAATGGGAGACATGTCTGGACTACAGGCAGGCCAGTCTAGTACCCACACTTTTTTACTATGAAGCCACGCTGTTGTAACATGTGGCTTGGCATTGTCTTGCTGAAATAAGCAGGGGCGTCCATGATAACGTTGCTTGGATGGCAACATATGTTGCTCCAAAACCAGTATGTACCTTTCAGAATTAATGGTGCCTTCACAGATGGGTAAGTTACCCATGCCTTAGGCACTAATACACCCCCATACCATCACACATGCTGGCTTTTGAATTTTGCCCCTTTTTTCCTTTTTTGGTCCGGAGGACACGACGACCACAGTTTCCCAAAACAATTTAAAATGTGGACTCATCAGACCACAAACCACTTTTCAACTTTGGCATCAGCCCAGCAAATCCGGCGGCATTTCTGGGTGTTGTTGATAAATGGCTTTCACTTTGCATAGTAGAGTTTTAACTTGCACTTACAGATATAGCGACAAACTGTAGTTACTGACAGTGGTTTTCTGAAGTGTTCCTGAGCCGATGTGGTGATATCCTTTAAACACTGATGTCGATTTTTGATGCAGTACCGCCTGAGGGATCGAAGGTCCATAATATCATAGCTTGCAGTGATTTCTCCAGATTCTCTGAACCTTTTGATGATATTACGGACCGTAGATGGTGATCCCTAAATTCCTTGCAATAGCTCGTTGAGAAATGTTGTTCTTAAACTGTCTGACAACTTACTCAGGCATGTGTTCACAAAGTGGTGACCCTCGCCCCATCCTTGTTTGTGAATGACTGAGCATTTTATGGAAGCTGTTTTTGTACCCAATCATGGGACCCACCTGTTCCCAATTAGCCTGTTCACCTGTGGGATGTTCCAAATAAGTGTTTGATGAGCATTCCTCAACTTTCTCAGTCTTTTTTGCCACTTGTGCCAGCTTTTTTGAAACATGTTGCAGGCATCAAATTCCAAATGAGCTAATATATGCAAAAAATAAAGTTTTCCAGTTCGAATGTTAGGTATCTTGTCTTTGCAGTCTATTCAATTGAATATAGGTTGAAAAGGATTTGCAAATCATTGTATTCTGTTTTTATTTACGATTTACACAACGTGCCAACTTCACTGGTTTTGAGGTTTGTACCTTTTCTTAATGAATACATTGTTGCTTTATGAAGAAATGTTCTGCTCGACGGAAGTCTGCAATCTGCCATTTGCTTTTCTAGTTTTGTAAGTATTTTGTTTAGGGGAGGCTGTGAGCAGCCATCATTTGACAGAGATTAACACTCTTCAGTGACTATAATTGTGTTTACGACTCTGGCAAAAGCTCCAGGTTCTTAGTCTGTGTATGGAAAAGGCATAATTTATTGTATTTGGACAAACGTGAAGTGCAATTTACATACACTAAACAAAAATGGGTTGCAGGATACTTGGAGAACAGTTTAGGATAGTAAATAGTGCCAGGTTCAGAAAAAGTGTATCTGTTAGAGGACATCTCACAGGTGCTAGAATGATGCAATTTGAGAACTGGCACTAGAGTTCAGTAATGGATGTAATAAGGATGCCCTGATCAGCACTTTTAGCCTCCGACCCGGATCCAATATTTTGGGCCTCAGATCGGATCCACTTTTCAGTCCCAATCTGATTCTTTGACAATATATTGTAGAACTGAATATGTTCATAGCAGGTAACTAAAATGTCCAAACTGTTAGGAACTCGCATGGCTGCAGTCTTTGTGACCCCAAGATGCAAAAACCAGGAGGACGATGAGCAGGTAAGATGACTTTAATTATCATCAACAGAGAAATGAAGCAGTCTTGCATAAACGTTCCAACATAAAGTGTTATCATCGAGCACTGAGGAGTGCTCGAGACAAAGCATAAATAAGATACATGTTGATTGGCAGCAGGTGTGGACCCGCTGCCAATCAACGGCAGGTGAGGAAAAAAAGTGCTCCGCGGAACAAACAGGAAATAGAACAAAATAAGAGCACTGATGGGAAGTAAATACAAAAACAAGGAAACAAACAGAAATGAAGTGACAGATCGTCACAGCACCCTCACCCCTCAAGGAACATATTCCAGATGTTCCCTGGAAACAAGAGCGGTCAAAAGTCCAAAAGTTAAGGGAGGGCGGAGGGAGGACATGGCGGAGGGTCGCCAGGCCAAGTGTCTCCGCAGCCAGCGAGGGAAAGTCAGGTGGCGGTGACGCGTTGAACGCCGCTGATACTGGCTAGGCGGGCGACCACGGAACGGCCACATCAGTGGCTGACGAGGAGGAAGTCCACAACACGGCCGCATTTTTGGCGACGAGGAGGAGGTTGTGCAGCCGGCGGCGACGATGACGACAGCGTCGTGGGAGGAGCTGTCGACGATGACACTGACAGCGCCATGGGCGGAGTCGTCGACCATGATGACGACAATGAAGATGGCGGCGCCCTGCAAAAGCCCGCCAGAGATGACGTCGTGGGCGGATTCGCTGCCGACCAGGAAGATGGCGGTGTCGTGCGGAGTCCCACCGGTGATGAGGGAGATGGCGGCGCCGTGTGAAAGCCCGCCAGAGACGATGATGTCTCCGTGGGAGGAGACGGTGGCGGGGATCACAGCGGCGTGTGCTTGGCTGCACCGCTGCCGGTAGTAGCCCCCCTCCACTAGGCGGATGCCAGACGCCATCCACCACTGGGCAAAGGAGTTCCGGGTTGTCGGTGTCTCCCTGTTCAAAAACCCGGGACGGGCGGAAGGGGGCCAGGAGGAGGGAAAAGGACACGTCCCTCGCTGAGTCCCAGCAGGAGGCCAGGAGGGACATCATGGTGGGCTCCACTGGGGCCTTCGCCGGACTGGCAGGACAAGCGGGTGCTGGCAGGATGAGCAGCCTTGGTGCAGCTGCTGTAAGCCACCTAGGAGCAGGAACAGGTGCTGGGAATTCAGCCGGTGTTGGGCGCTCAGCCGGTGTTGGTCGTCGTGGCGCCGCGACCGGCGTAAGACGCGGGGCTGCGACCGGCATGCGACGCGTTGTGGGAACCGGTGGTCGACGCGCCGGCACAGGCGATTGCCGTGGAGCCGGGACAGGATGTACAGCAGGCGACGGGGAAGTTGGCGGCGGTGGCCGCGCCGGTCGGAGATCCGGAACCGGCGGCCGAGCCGGTAGGAACGAAGGCGGCAGCGGCCTAGCCGGTCGGAGAGCCGGAACCGGCGGTCGAGGCGGAGGGAGAAAGTCCGAGCCTGCTGTGGGCTGGGACCGCACAAACCTGGCTTCCAAGTCCTCCATGAACTGTGAGGTTCAGAACAAAAACATTGAAACAAACAAAAATTAAGTGACAGATCGTCACACAAACTAAACTAAAAATCTAAAACTGTCTTATTATGTTTGTAAGACATTTTTCTAAAACCTTATTTCATTACATTTTGAATTTCTAAATCATTAAATCATCATTAATTTTGTGGTATTTAATGCTACACAAAATTTGATTTAATGCTACACAAAATTTGTTTTTGATCAAAATGAAGTGGTTAGTGCACAATAACTAAACAAAAGAAAACAATTATATTGGCTCCTCTTTAAATGGTTTGGTGAATGCCTTCAAAGTCTAACCCAGGGGTCAGCAACCCAAAATGTTGAAAGAGCCATATTGGACCAAAAATACCCAAAAACAAAAAATGATGGTCCCTGATTAAAATATGAATGCAAAATGTCCTTAAATAACTGGTGGCTCTATGGCGGAAGTCATTAGTACTTGCAGTGCAAGGCAGAGAACGTTGGGTTCAAACCCTGGTCATGGTTGAAAATTTGGAATGTTTTTTTGGGGCGGCATGGCGTAGTGGGGAGAGCGACCATGCCAGAAACCTGAGGGTTGCAGATTTGCTCCCCGCCTCTTACCATCCAAAATTGCTGCCGTTGTGTCCTTGGGCAGGACACTTCACCCTTGCCCTCGGTGCTGCTCACACCGTAGAATGAATGATGAATGAATGAGTTGTAAAAATGAATGATGGGTTCTCACTTCTGTGAAGCGCTTTGAGTGTCTAGAAAAGCGCTCTAAAAATCTAATCCATTATTATTATTAAATTTATGTTTTAATGGTTAATATGCTAAACTTCAGGACATGAATAAAAAAGTGGACTATTCAAAATCATGCTGATTCTCAAAGATGTTAGATGAGTGATGGATAGTTATTGCTCAAACAAATAAAATCAATTAAAGCTTTTTTTATTCTGGAAATTTGTTGTGTTGCTCAAGGTAGTATAACTTAAATGGTACTGGCATGGGGCAGCACGGTGAAACAGGCGTTAGTGCGTGTGCCTCACAATACGTAGGTCCTAGGTTCGATCCCCGGGCTCGGGGTCTTTGTCATGTTCTCGCCGTGACTGCAAGGGCAGCTTCCTCCCATCTCCAAAGACATGCACCTGGGGATAGGTTGATTGGCAACACTAAATTGTGTAAATGTTGTCTGTCTATCTGTGTTGGCCCTGCGATGAGATGGCGACTTGTCCAGGGTGAACACTGATTTAGAATAGCAAAATAGAGACAATGGAAAACAATAGTTGTAGCGTGAAGCCAACACAAACAGTCGCATGAAGTGAACAAGACTTACAGTTGGTACCAAATGCGGCTGAAAGTTTGATCATATTACGCCTGTACTGGCTCACCTGCACTGGCTTCCTGTGCACTTAAGATGTGACTTTAAGGTTTTACTACTTACGTATAAAATACTACACGGTCTAGCTCCATCCTATCTTGCCGATTGTATTGTACCATATGTCCCGGCAAGAAATCTGCGTTCAAAGAAATCCGGCTTATTAGTGATTCCCAGAGCCCAAAAAAAGTCTGCGGGCTATAGAGCGTTTTCTATTCGGGCTCCAGTACTATGGAATGCCCTCCCGGTAACAGTTAGAGATGCTACCTCAAGAGAAGCATTTAAGTCCCATCTTAAAACTCATGTGTATACTCTAGTCTTTAAATAGACCCCCCTTTTAGACCAGTTGATCTACCGTTTCTTTTCTTTTCTGCTCTGCCCCCCTCTCCCTCGTGGAGGGGGGGGGGCACAGGTTCGGTGGCCACGGATGAAGTGCTGGCTGTCCAAAGTCGGGACCCGGGGTGGATCGCTCATCTGTGCATCGGTTGGGGACATCTCTGCGCTGCTGACCCGTCTCCGCTCGGGATGGTCTCCTGCTGGCCCCACTATGGACTGGACTCTCACTATTGTGTTAGATCCACTATGGACTGGACTCTCACAATATTATGATAGATCCACTCGACATCCATTGCACCGGTCGCCCTGGGGAGGGAGGGGGGGGGGGGGGGGTTCCCCACATCTGCGGTCCTCTCCAAGGTTTCTCATTGTCCCATTGGGTTGAGTTTGTCCTTGCCCTGATGTGGGATCTGAACTGAGGATGTCGTTGTAGCTTGTGCAGCCCTTTTAGACACTTGTGATTTAGGGCTATATAAATAAACATTGATTGATGATGATTGAAGACTGCCGGACTGAATGAATAGTGAGGCAGGCATTTATAGCTCTCTGTTTAGTGATCAAGAGCAGGTGAGCATACCGAACACTGATCAGAGGCAGGTCTAGGGAATCATCAACCATGCCAAACAAACGAACAACTCTAAAGATGGGTCTTTTTTTATTTTTTTTTTAAATGAAATAAAAATAAATATAAAATATAAATACAAATATAAATACAAATATACATATAAATGTAAATATAAACATAAAATCGATTCAACAAAATATTACCAAAATAATACAATTCCAATGCCAAAACCAAACCTAGCCCAGCAACATTCAGAATAGCAATCAACAGAGCAATTGAGAGGACACACAAACATGACACAAAACAATCAAAAAGTAGTCATACAAAAATGAATAATATCAACAACAGTATCAATATTAATAAGAATTCCAACATTGCGGTGATTAGAAATCCCTCATTGATATATATTCTCCACGCATCACAGCCATTTATAAAAAATAAAAACATTTAAAAAATGAGCAATAGTGTCACAGTAGCTTACACTGGCATATCTGTCCAATATTTTCCAAAAAGATCAAATAAATCATATTTTAGGTTCATTTAATAGTCAAAACAAATTTAAATAATGGATCCCATATTCCAATATATGACTTATTATTATTCAAACTAAATGCATTTATTTCAACTGATATCATCTCCATAGCTTGGTTATGAAAACACAATATAACAATAAACTAAGGATATAACAAATTAAACATGACCCGGGCAAGGGATCACGACAGGGTGCGTGGTATTTGGAGACACTCCATACAGAATTGAATATGAATAGTATAAAGCCATCATTTTTTTCGCCTTGTGATTTCATATATTTTGAAGAGGATACTTCAAGAGCAGCAACACTTGAAAAACACTACTTTTTAAATCTTAACCAACAGATTAGGTATACACTATATTGCCCAAAGTATTTGGCCACCCATCCAAATGATGAGAATCAGGTGTCCTAATCACTTGGCCCGGCCACAGGTGCATAAAATCAAGCACTTAGCCTTAGAGACTGTTTCTACAAACATTTGTGAAAGAATGGGCCGCTCTCAGTGATTTCCAGCGTGGAACTGTCATAGAATGCCACCTGTGCAACCAGGCCCGGCCCTAACCAATCTGGCGCCCTAGGCAAGATTTTAGGTGGCGCCCCCCCACATCGGAGGTGAAGTGTATATACTCACAAGAAACCGAATAGCTTTGTCTTTGACCTTTTTTTTTTACTTAAAGAAAGCAAATTAACAATCAGAATAGTTAACAAGATTTAAAAAAAAAAAAGAATAAATAAATGAATACAAAAAATAAAAAATGAATATATGAAATACAATATTTTTTACATACATAAACACAAAATAAAACGTGTCAACAAGTTGCATAAAATAAATTAAAAATACAATATAAATAAGGCACTGCACAAAACAAGATATCAAACCAGTATGACTTTAACAACTATATTACAAAAAAAGGGGATCCTACAGAGTTCTCTATTTGTGCTTTTTAATAGAGATTTTCAGAGCAACCCACATGTTGGGGTACATTTCTGCCAGCTTCTTCTCATGCAGGAAGGTCAAGAGTTCCATGTTTGTCATGTTCTTTGATGGCAATGGTGGGAAATTCTGCATTTCCATTGCAAGTTCTGTGCCATTAATGTCCAGGTGGCTGTCATGGGTCAGAGTAGTACTCAGGGCTGTAGCAGCTCTTCTTTTTGTAAGTTGTGGAAATTGAGGAGTACTCCAAACTTGTCATTCACCTCTCCAAAGTTCTGAAATCTCTCATCAAGTGAAGAGATGGCTGTATGTTTTGCTGCTGCAAAACTGGTGGGTTGTGCTGCTAATGCTGCATCACTGGTGGGTTGTGCTGCTGAAGTGGAGGCAGCAGCGGTAGATGTGGTAGATGGCCCAGGGGTGGGATTTAGAAACTTCAACAGTGCATCTGAAGAGAGGAGTATGTGACACCATTGAGTATTACAGTTTAATAATAAAAACATATGATTCCAGGAATAAAATGAAATGATATAATATAGATGAAAAACCAAAGAGATATATGTATGATGTTAACTGATATGCAAATTAGATTAGATTCAATTTATTGTCATCATTACAGTGAAATGCTGAATAGCAGAATGCAAAGTAACAGTATAATATATTATATGAGAATGTTATGTTATGATTATCTTTAACCGAATCACAGCAGTGCTTAAATTAAAAAACAGCATTCCCTCTCATGTGATATTGCTTAATTAACATTATTGATGGGCACTTTAACAACTCGGTTTACAACTATACCTAATATATAAAGGGGTGGAAAAGTGACTATTACCTGCAGGGCAAACATTAGCTAACCAGAAGGCAATAACAATGTAAACAAAAAACACCTGCTTAAAAGATCTAATACAAATGTCCCTGAGGAATGTAAGGTGGGAGTACTGTAATTACCTAACGTTACATTAATATTTTCCATAACAATTTAGCCCCCTCCACAATATTAACCCGTCGTTAAAACAGAACTAGCTATTTATTGATTAGCAATTGCCGAATCATGTAACATTAGCTTAATGCTAAAAAGCAGGTTACTATCACATTCTTTAACAGACAAATAATTTCATGTAGGCTAACGGTACCTACCTGCTACCTCTGTCTTTTTCTCGTTTCTCCTCCTCTTCTTTTCTCTTTTTTCTTCCCTGGGCACCTGACAGTTTTGGCCGTTTTGACATATCTTGTGTTGATTTTTTGATGTGGTGACGTCCGAGTCATGATACGGGAAGGGAGGGGCGCACCGTGCGGGGGGAAGGGGGGGGGGGGGCGTAATGTTGTAACAAATAATATTTCTATTAAATAGGCTTTACTTTACATTTTAATTAACGTGGGATTATTTTTTTGTATTTAGAAATAATAGTACCAATTTTTTTTTTTGTCTTTTTTTTTTCTCCAACATTTGTGGCACTGGCGTGGCGCCCCCTAATGGACGGCGCCCTTAGCATTTGCCTATACGGCCTATGCCACGGGCCGGCCCTGTGTGCAACAAGTCCAGTCGTGAAATTTCCTCGCTCCTAAATATTCCAAAGTCAACTTTATTATAAGAAAAGTGATGAGTTTGGGAACAACAGCAAGTCAGTCACCAAGTAGTAGGCCACGTAAACTGACAGAGAGGGTCAGCATAGTGCAAAGACTTTCTGCACAGTCAGTTGCTACAGAGCTCCAAACTTCATGTGACCTTCCAATTGGCCCACGTACAGTACGCAGAGAGCTTCATGGAATGGGTTTCCATGGCCGAGCAGCTGCATCTAAGCCATAGATCACCAAGTCCAATGCAAAGCGTGGGATGCAGTGGTGTAAAGCACGTCGCCACTGGACTCTAGAGCAGTGGAGACGCCTTCTCTGGAAAATCACGCTTTTCCATCTGGAAATCTGATGGACCAGTCTGGGTTTGGAGGTTGCCAGGAAAATGGTACATTTCGGACTGCATTGTGCCGAGTGTGAAATTTGGTGGAGGAGGAATTATGGTATGGGGTTGTTTCTCAGGAGTTGGGCTTGTCCCCTTAGTTCCAGGGAAAGGAACTTTGAATGCTCCAGGATACCAAAACATTTTGGACAATTTCATGCTCCCGACCTTGTGGGAACAGTTTGGAGCAAGCCCCTTCCTCTTCCAACATGACTGTGCACCAGTGTGCAAAGCAAGGTCCATAAAGACATGGATGACAGAATCTGGTGTGGATGAACTTGACTGGCCTGCACAGAGTCCTGACCTGAAACCGATAGAACACCTTTGGGATGAATTAGAACGGAGACTGAGAGCCAGACCTTCTCCACCAACATCAGTGTGTGACCTCACCAATGCGCTTTTGGAAGAATGGTGGAAAATTCCTATAAACACACTCCGCAACCTTGTAGACAGCCTTCCCAGAAGAGTTGAAGCTGTAATAGCTGCAAAAGGTGGACCGACATCATATTGAACCTAATGGGTTAGGAATGGGATGGCACTTCAAGTTCATATGTGAGTCAAGGCAGGTGGCCAAATATATTCTGCAATATAGTGTATTTGCACAGAGTATCAGTATCGGATCAGTATTGCCGATACCAACCTGAATTTTGCTCGGTATCGGATGGAAATAAAAAATCAGTGGTATCGCACATCACTAATGCTTAAGTGCTTCTTCTTCAGGGGAGGCTTAGGCAGGCTGTATGGAAGCAACTTCACACAGCATCTTCCTCTCTGTTGGACTCTGGTACTGCACGTTACTTCCAACAGTTGTTATCCCCCCCTTCAATTTGAGGCTTTTCAGAAAACATTCACGCCATAAACCCAAGTAGCCATCTCCTAACCCCGCCCTGCCCGGAAGTACCCACAGCTGAAGAGACTTCACACTGTCTCGCTGCTGCCTTTCCGGCACTTTAAGAAGGACAGAAATATTTCACATGTTTGCTCTGACCACAGGGCTGCTTTACATTTCAGGTCAACCCCTGCAAAGGTCTCTCTGCTAGGGCATTATTCATCACATTATGGCTTTTGCAAAGCAGGGAAAAAACTGGATGAATTTTTTCGTCCCTTTTTAACAGGCAAAGTGCCTTTTACCTGGCCTCTAATCACTCCAGATGACAATGTGAGTTAAAAGGGGGCAATGCATCATGCACTATGGGAGACATAACCCCACTTTCAAGCATGGGGGCTTGATGAAAAAAGGCTCATCTTCACCGCAGGGTTTGGATAACACTAGCTGGAGGGTTTTAGCGCTCTTTAAAGGGGAACATTATCACAATTTCAGAATGGTTAAAACAATTAAAAATCAGTTCCCAGTGGCTGATTATATTTTTCGAAGTTTTTTTCAAAATTTTACCCATCACGCAATATCCCTAAAAAAAGCTTCAAAGTGCCTGATTTTAACCATCGTTATAAACACCCGTCCATTTTCCTGTGACGTCACATAGTGAAGCCAACACAAACAAACATGGCGGAAAGAACAGCAAGCTATAGCGACATTAGCTCGGATTCAGACTCGGATTTCAGCGGCTTAAGCGATTCAACAGATTATAAATGTATTGAAACGGATGGTTGTAGTGTGGAGGCAGGTAGCGAAAACGAAATTGAAGAAGAAACTGAAGCTATTGAGCCATATCGGTTTGAACCGTATGCAAGCGAAACCGACGAAAACGACACGACAGCCAGCGACATGGCCGGCCCGTGGCATAGGCCGTATAGGCAAATGCTAAGGGCGCCATCCATCAGGGGGCGCCACGCCAGTGCCACAAATGTTGGAGAAAAAAAAAAAAAGTTGGTACTATTATTTCTAAATACAAAAAATAATCCCACGTTAATTAAAATGCAAAGTAAAGCCTATATAATAGAAATATTATTTGTTACAACATTACGCTCCCCCCCCCCCCCCCCCCCCCCTCCCCCCGCACGGTGCGCCCCCTCCCTTCCCGTATCATGACTCTTTTTGGACGTCACCACATCAAAAAATCAACACAAGATGTCAAAACGGCCAAAACTGTCAGGTGCCCAGGGAAGAAAAAAGAGAAAAGAAGAGGAGGAGAAACGAGAAAAAGACAAGAGGTAGCATAGGTAACGTTAGCCTACATGAAATTATTTGTCTGTTACAGAATGTGATAGTAACCTGGCTTTTTAGCATTAAGCTAATGTTACATGATTCGGCAATTGCTAATCAATAAATAGCTAGTTCTGTTTTAACGTCGGGTTAATATTGTGGAGGGGGCTAAATTGTTATGGAAAATAATAATGTAACGTTAGGTAATTACAGTACTCCCACCTTACATTCCTTGTATTAGATCTTTTAAGCAGGTGTTTTTTGTTTACATTGTTATTGCCTTCTGGTTAGCTAATGTTTGCCCTGCAGGTAATAGTCACTTTTCCACCCCTTTATATATTAGGTATAGTTGTAAGCCTAGTTGTTAAAGTGCACATCATTAATGTAAATTAAGCAATATGTATGTAAAAAATATTGTATTTCATATATTCATTTTTTATTTTTTGCATTCATTTATTTATTCATATTTTTTTTTATCTTGTTAACTATTCTGATTGTTAATTTGCTTTATTTAAGTAAAAAAAAAAGGTCAAAGACAAAGCTATTCGGTTTCTTGTGAGTATATACACTTCACTGCCGATGTGGGGGGGCGCCACCTAAAATCTTGCCTAGGGCGCCAGATTGGTTAGGGCCGGGCCTGGCCAGCGACACGGGAGAAAGCGAGGACGAATTCGGCGATCGCCTTCTAACCAACGATTGGTAAGTGTTTGTTTGGCATTAAAGGAAACTAACAACTATGAACTAGGTTTACAGCATATGAAATACATTTGGCAACAACATGCACTTTGAGAGTGCAGACAGCCCAATTTTCATCAATTAATATATTCTGTAGACATACCCTCATCCGCACTCTTTTCCTGAAAGCTGATCTGTCCAGTTTTGGAGTTGATGTCAGCAGGCCAGGGAAGCTAGGGTCGATATTCTTCTCTTGATCAACTTCGGTGGCATAAGGGACGGTGTGAGCCAAGACATCCAGGGGGTTTAGCTCGCTCGTCTGTGGGAACAAACTGCCGCCATTGCTTGCCGTGCTACCGAGGTCCTTTGTCCCTGAATTGCTCACACACTCCAGCAGATTCAATGGGGGTCTGGCGGCAGATTTCTTTGACTTTATCGTTGGAAATGCATCTGCTTTGAGTGTCGCAGGATATCCACACATTCTTGCCATCTCTGTCGTAGCATAGCTTTCGTCGGTAAAGTGTGCGGAACAAACGTCCAATTTCTTGCCACTTTCGCATCTTTGGGCCACTAGTGCAACTTGAATCCGTCCCTGTTCGTGTTGTTACACCCTCCGACAACACACCGACGAGGCATGATGTCTCCAAGGTACGGAAAACAGTCGAAAAAACGGAAAATAACAGAGCTGATTTGACTCGGTGTTTGAGGAAATGGCGGATTGCTTCCCGATGTGACGTCACGTTGTGACGTCATCGCTCCGAGAGCGAATATTAGAAAGGCGTTTAATTCGCCAAAATTCACCCATTTAGAGTTCGGAAATCGGTTAAAAAAATATATGGTCTTTTTTCTGCAACATCAAGGTATATATTGACACTTACATAGGTCTGGTGATAATGTTCCCCTTTAAAGTGTTTTTCCCGCCTGCACAACCACATATTATTGTTAGAATTAAAGCAAGATTAGAATCATTTTAACCTTGGACGGAATTGATTTAGAAACTATAAAAAAGGTTAAAAAAGAGATCTCCGAACCATTAAAGTACATCAGGAACCAATCATTTCAAAAAGGTACACTCCCAAACAAAATTAAATAGCAAAAGTTGTACCAATTTACAAGACAAGGGACAAACACCAGTTTACAAACTATAGACTCTTATTTTTACAACTGCAATTTTCAAAAATCATCGAAAAATTATTCAACAACAGATTGAAAAAATTCATGAATAAAAGTGGAAGCTTGCAGATAACCAATACAGATACAGAGTAACATCTCGATATCAGTGGCAATAATAAAAATAAGGGAGGAAATAACCAATGCTCTCTCGTTTGAGTCACACATTAAGAGTGTTACTAAAATGTGGAGCAGTACAAGTACCTGGGAGTCCACTTGAACAGCAGACTGGACTGGAAGGACAACAGCAAAGCTGTTTACAAGAAGGGCATGAACAGACTCTTTTTCCTGAGGAAGCTTAGGTCCTTTAATGTGTGCAGCAAACTGTTGGAGATATTTTATCAGTCTGTTGTGGCCAGTGCCCTGTACTTTGCAGTGGTTTGTTGGGGGAGCAGCACCAGCAAAAGGGACTCAAACCGGATTTATAAACTGATCCGGAAAGCCGGCCAAACTATTGGCACGCAGTTGGAGGCGTTTGTGTCAGTGAGGGACAGGAGGACACTGGACAAACTGCTGGCCATAATGGACAATCCTGCCCACCCACTCCACCTGACAATTAAGGGACAGCGGAGCTCATACTCCAACAGGCTCCTTCAACTTCCTTCCCGCACTGTGCGATTCAAGAACTCCTTCATTTTACACTCCATCCAGCTGTATAATCACTCGCCACACAGCAATAGATGACTTCTGCCTATTACCTGACACCTGACATGTTAGCTACTTCTCTTTGTTTATAATGTTTATAATGTCTATTTTCTATTTCCTGTTGGATCTACTCTCTATTTTATGCTGCTGCTGTCACATATACTGTATATACTGTAATATTGTACATGTGTTGTATATATTGTATATATTGTATATATGTCATAGACATAATATAATATATCTGTGTATATATTATTCTGTACACATATTATGTATATATTCGTGTATATATATGTTAGATTTTTTTATCGCTATATCAGTCTATTTATACCTGCATTGTCCTTTCCATCCTTACACTTTCCATCATTGTAACTGAGCTACTGTGTTGAACAATTGCCCTTGTGGATCATTAAAGTTTGTCTAAGTCTAAGTCTAAGTCTAAGTCTAAAACGGCCTTCTTTCATCTCCGTAATATCGCTAAAATTTGTTCTACTTTATCCACTAGTGATGCTGAGATCATTATTCATGCGTTCGTTACGTCTCGTCTCGATTAATGTAACGTATTATTTTCGGGTCTCCCTATGTCCGGCATTAAAAGATTACAGTTGGTACAAAATGTGGCTGCTAGACTTTTGACAAGAACAAGAAAGTTTGATCATATTTCGTCTATACTGGCTCACCTGCACTGGCTTCCTGTGCACCTAAGATGTGACTTTAAGGTTTTACTACTTACGTATAAAATACTACACGGTCTAGCTCCAGCCTATCTTGCCGATTGTATTGTATCATATGTCCCGGCAAGAAATCTGCGTTCAAAGAACTCCGGCTTATTAGTGATTCTCAGAGCCCAAAAAAAGTCTGCGGGCTACAGAGTGTTTTCTATTCGGGCTCCAGTACTCTGGAATGCCATCCCGGTAACAGTTAGAGATGCTACCTCAGTAGAAGCATTTAAGTCCCATCTTGGTTTACTGCTGGCCCCACTATGGATTGGACTCTCACTGTTGTATTGGATCCACTATGGACTGGACTTTCACAATATTATGTCAGACCCACTCGACATCCATTGCTTTCGGTCTCCCCTAGAAAGGGGGGGGGGGGGGGGGGGGGTACCCACATATGCGGTCCTCTCCAAGGTTTCTCATAGTCATTCATATCGACGTCCCACTGGGGTGAGTTTTCCTTGCCCTTATGTGGGCGAGGATGTCGTTGTGGCTTGTGCAGCCCTTTGAGACACTTGTGATTTAGGGCTATATAAATAAACATTGATTGATTGATTGACAATTCAATAGATCAGGCGTGTCAAACTCATTTTCCCATTGGAGATACTGCAGATATGGCTGCCC
Source organism: Nerophis lumbriciformis (assembly GCF_033978685.3). Lineage (NCBI taxonomy): Eukaryota > Metazoa > Chordata > Actinopteri > Syngnathiformes > Syngnathidae > Nerophis > Nerophis lumbriciformis. The sequence goes on from NC_084561.2 coordinate 28,547,852, forward strand.
TCAGAGGGCTGCTTGTAACAATGATTAATATACGGACATGAATATATGAAGATTTGCCTCATGATCTTGTTACACAATTGCTAATATTTGATTGTTACTAATATTTGATCATTTATATTTTTTACGTGCAGTACACCATAAAAAAATACGGAGGATTTGCACTGGAAAACTGGCAGCTCAGTTGCTCGAATAAAAATGTACTGTTTTTTTTTTTTTTTACAGCATATTACCATAAAGTGACAAACGGTACCACTGTTTTTTTTTTAAGTAATAATAATAATATTATATTCGATTTATATAGCGCTTTTCTAGACACTCACAGCGCTTCACAGAGAACTGAGAACCCATCATTCACTCACTCCACATTCACACTATGATGGTGGTAAACTACATTTGTAGCCACAGCTGCCCTGGGGTAGACTGCCAATTTATGAACTACAGACCCTCCGACCACCACCAAACATTCATTCACATTCGTACACCAGTGTGAGCGGCACTGGGAGAAAGGTGGGGGAAATATCTTGCCCAAAGAAACAACTCAGTTGGCGGAAGCTGGAATCAAACCTGGAACCCTTAAGTGGACCTGAGCTGCCTGTTTTTTTTATTTTTTATTACATAACATTTTTACAGTGTACAATTTTATGGACGGATAACTTACTTTGATATTATAAGTCAAGCAGATATGTTTAAGTATTTTTATTTTAACAAACAAATGTTTGGAATGCATATTTGTTCTGTAATATTATTTATATGTGATGATATAATATTATTGTTTAAAATATATGCAAGTGCATATACATACATATTTGTATCTGTGAAAATAGAGATGAATAGAAAGATAAAGCATATTATTTCCAGTCTGGCTATACAAAATGATGTGGCGGGCCAGAATTTGACATCTGTGCATTAACACTGTGCAGCTGCATTGAATATGGACTTGACAAAATAATTTGACACAATTAATCATATAATCTCAATTAACAAATTATAACGGAATGGTATCTTGAACTGGATAAGAAGCAACTTAACCAATAGTAGGCAATACGACATTTACCGTATATTCTGGACCATAGGGTGCACCGGATTACAAGGCGCACTGCCGATGAATGGTCTATTTTTGATCTTTTTTCATATATAATGATTATAGGGCTCATTAAAGGAGTCATATTATTATTATTTTTTTTCTAAATTAAAAACACATCCTTGTCCAGCCTTAGACTGATATCTAGGTCCAGCCTTAGACTGATATGAGGGTCCAGCCTTAGACTGATATTTTTTTTACTCTTCCCCCTTTCCCAATGTCACCTTTTTCCCAACTTTTTTAAGGAGCGCCGTAAGTGGCGATCGTTGGCGGTCCCGTCTTGTCCCCTTGTAACGTATGTCTGCTCTTAGTGGGACTGTGCCGAAAATGAAATTTCAGTTCTTATGTGTCTTGTACATGTTAAGGAATGGACAACAATAAAGCATCTTGAATCTTGTGGTCTACATAACATGCAATGATGGTTCTTTGGTCAAAATGTTGCATAGATTACGTTTTACAGATCATCTTCAAGCCGCTTTCTGACAGTAGCTTTGGGATCCGCCGTTTTGTGGGCGGTCTTATGTACGTGGCTCATCTTCAGCAGCGTCTTCTCCCCGTCATCTTTGTTGTAGCGGTGTAGCGTGCAAGGACTGATTGTTTAAGTGGAAGAAGTGTCAAAAGATGGAGCTAACTGTTTTAATGACATTCAGACTTCACTTGAGCAGCATCTCCTCATCCGGAAACAACAACAAGGAAATGTGTCCCGTGAAAAACCATCCAACCGGAACTCTCTAATAACTAAAGTTCCTTGGGTGATTAATAAAACTCACTACACCGGTATGTTTTAGCGCTTTCATGGCGAGTTTACTGACAGATATAAGTAAGAACTTTATACTACTTTGTATTAGAAATGGCAACAGCGGAGGATAAACGTCACATAACAAGAAGATAGACAATAAAGGGGGAAGCTTACGCGCTCAATTTTTCAGGATTTATGCAGATCCCAAATACACATCAGCAGGTACCAGAAGGTAAGAAAAGTTTATTTTGCATAAAATTGCAAAACGAAACGCCAGATAATATGTTTTACCTTATACACACACCATAATAATACTTGTATGTTTAATGCGCCGACAATCCATCAAGCGGTGCGGTTTCATAGCTTACCAAAGTCGTACTAAAACATTTTGATAGATTTTTCAGCGTCGTGTGTAATGTTCTATATTTTCAATGGAACATATACATTGTTGGTGTTGTTTACTTGAGTCATATTGCCATCATATTGCAGTCTACAAATATGTCTTATGTTTGACTGCCATCTACTAGTCACACTTATCATTACACCATGTACCAAATAAAATTTCTTCGAAGTCGGTAAGCAAAACCAGAATTATTCCTTACATTGGCGCACCGGGTTGTAGAGCGCACTCTCGAGTTTTGAGAGAAAAAAAAGATTTTAAGTGCGCCTTATAGTTCGGAAAATACGGTAAGTATATTTTGGCCATACCCCAGGAATCAAAATTTTAACCAAAACTGTTGAATCTTTATATAAAGGACATTTGTAAAAAGTTAGTTTTCTCTTTCGTCTACTGTTCCCAGTTGACTTCCAAGCTGACTCCTCTGCCTCTGAATGCATCATTATGTTCCACATTCAGTCACTTAACCCATCTGTTTGCTGTTTAGTGTTGGCCAAGTAGCAAAGTCTGTTTTTGTCGTTAAAATATAACATTGGTGTCAATGTTGTTGAAAATCAGGATCTCTCAACACATAAACCAATAACTCATAATTGAACCCGACTACCAGTGTTGGTAATAACGGTGTTAGAGCATAACGGCGTTACTAACGGCGTTATTTTTTTCCAGTAACAAGTTGTATAACTAATTATTGCCGTTGCAGTTACTGAGAAAGTGAAGTGGCTCATTACTACAGTTTGGTTGAATGAAGCGCAAGGTGTCAGGTATCGGGATGATGACGCTGTTGTAAAAGACACACAAGCGTGGGATAATTGCGACGAGTGGGAGACAGGGAAATTCAAAGCTAGCGTTCCTATACTGCAACTACCACCACTTTTCCCTCATTGAAATCAGAGACAAGAATGTAACATGCACGCTACGTCCAGGAAAAAAAACGTTCATCCACGTCTGCCTCAAGCAAATCGAATCCCACCTCACATCAACACCTGCCAGCATGACACTTGTTGCTGCTGCTAACCCAACCCCAAGCTCAAATGTAGATAATTTTTAAAAATCTGAATTTCATCACATTTTGGAATTTGGAATAATCGTGATTAATGACAGGTCATTGCTCGCTTGTATGATTAGAATTAGCTTAAGAAAATCAATAACAACTGGTGCAACAATGGGAAGATAGTCTCATGTCACTGCTCTCTCGATGTAGAACTATTAACTATAAAATGCAGGCCATTTTATTTACCCCGGGAATTCAGTGCTATGATCTTCACAGCAGTGTACATTCCTCCCAGTGCCAACACCAAAGAAGCTTTGAATGCTTTTTACTGCTCCATTAATGAACTGCAATCTACACATCCAGAGGGAGTTTTCATCGTGGCAGGGGACTTTAACCAAGCTAACATGAAAACTGTGTTCCCTCATTTCCATCAATATGTGAATTTTGCAACCAGGGGTGGAAGCACGCTGGACATGGTGCACAGCAATATTAAACACGCGTTTAAAGCTGCATCCCGCACTCTAGAAAGAGGTTCCGCAGCCTCCGTAACAGCTTCTTCCCTCAGGCCATAAGACTCTTGAACGCATCAAAATTATCCCCTCAATTCCCTCCAAAAATGGATTAACTCGCTGGAATATAAAGACAATATAACATACATCCATAAACCTGGATGCATATGCAAAAGTGCAATATATTTATCTGTACAGTAATCTATTTATTTATATCTGCACCTTATTGCTTTTTTTATCCTGCACTACCATGAGCTAATGCAACGAAATTTCGTTCTTATCTGTACTGTAAAGTTCAAATTTGAATGACAATAAAAAGGAAGTCCAAGTCTAAATCTAAGTCTAAAAGATCCCAATATTTATACATAAATGCAATTTTATTGTCAGAATGTCATTCAAGAACGTTTTTCAATGTTTTACTTGAATGTACGTCATTTATTTGCACTGAACTTGCTAACAGTTTTATCTAAAGTTCTTTCAGGCTGTTTTTTTGCTGTAGAGGTGCAGATAATTGCACAACTCAAATGCCAAATGTTTCTTTTCACCTAAGTTTACATTTTTGGTACCGTATTGGGTATTGTACTTTCAATATTCAATGTTGTTATTTTACGGAATAATTTTTTTTAAATACATTTTTATTTGTTTGCATATCATATGGCACACTGTAATCTACGGAGTTCAGACGTGTGTTTTTTCTTCATTTAGTTAATATAAACATCTTTGACATTAAAGATGTTATCGTACGTTATCGTACTGAAATGAAAAATAACGTAACAGTTACTTTGCAGTAGTGTTGTACCGAAATTATTTCTATACTTTTCTAAATAAAGGAGACCACAAAAAATGGCATTATTGGCTTTATTTTAACAAAATATCTTACGGTACATTAAACATATGTTTCTTATTGCAAGTTTGTCCTTAAATAAAATAGTAAACATACAAGACAACTTGTCTTTTAGTAGTAAACAAAGGCTCCTAATTTAGCTGCTGAGCTATGCAGTAACATATTGTGTAATTTTCCATTCTATTATTTTGTCAAAATTATTAAAGACAATTGGTAGAAAATGAATTATTAATCTACTTGTTCATTTACTGTTAATATGTGCTTACTTTCTCTTTTAACATGTTCTATCTACACTTCTGTTGAAATATATTAATCGCTTATTCTTTTGTTGTTTGATACTTTACATTAGTTTTGGATGATACCACAAATTTGGGTATCAATCCGATACCAAGTAGTTACAGGATCATACATTGGTCATATTCAAAGTCCTCATGTGTCCAGGGACCAATTTCCTGAGTTTATAAACATAATATACTTTTTTTTTTAAACGAAACATGATGTTGTGATGCCAAAAAATATCAACATAATCATAGTGGTATCGACCAGATACGTTCCTGTACTTGGTATCATTACAGTGGATGTCAGGTGTAAATCCACCCATGGCGTTTGTTTACATTTTGACGCCGGTGTGCTACGGTGTGTAGTGAAGCATGTTTAGTTATTCCTCGTCCTGCAGGGATGATACTTGTAAGAAACTTACTTTATTTGTCTCCATGTAGGCGAGGATTAGTGATTTAGAAGTAGCTAAAACACTGCCGACTGGGGCTGGACGTTAGCTGCTAGCGAGCTAGCCATGTCTTAAAGCACCTCTTCCGGTGGGCGTTTCATTGTTATAACTTCACCTTTATCGTTTTTAAGCCAAAATGCATCCGTTCTCCCTTTTCTGTCTACACACTGTGTCTACTTGTAAGTAGTCCGTTATTGTGCGCTACCGAACTCACTACCAAACTCTCTACCGAACTCGCTCGTAAACCGTGACGACGACGGGGGCGCGGCGGACCTGTATTTTTCAGAGGCGGTATAGTGCCGAATATGATTAATTAGTATCGCGATACTATACTAATACCGGTATACCGTTCAACCCTACTTTGCAGAGTAACTCATTACTCGTATAATGAGTTATCTCAGTTAATAAGTCAATTACTTTTTGGGAGAAGTAATTTTTAACTGTAACTAATGACTTTTTTAAGGACAGATGACCAACACTGCCAACTATAGGTTACGTTCATTAGCTACATATTCCTCAGGCTCAGACTTTGCTTCAGCTGCCTCATGGTCACAGTCCATAGTGTCAACCAGGCAAAAAATAGCTCTTGTTGCCTGGCTGTCCACTGAAGCAAACGATGTGCCACCTGTTTCGCTAAAGATAGTTTTAAGAACCCAGCTTCAGACACAGATGGACAATCACCATCATCCTCATCATGATGTGTTTGCTATCAAGGATTAAAGCCAGCTTTGGTGTGACTACCTCCGAAGACTTCATCATCATTACCTCATTTGTGCATGGTGGCCAGACTGGCGGCAGTATTGTATGGACATAAAAGAGCAAAAAGGTTGGTCACTTCTTGATATGGGAAGGACAGATTATGGATTACACATTTTCTGCAGAGTGAGTTTGTGGACTCAACTTCCTTTCTGTTTGAAACTAAACAGATCCTGCAGATGGTGGGCTTAATGGAATAGATGCACAAACAAAGACAGTATCCGATTAGTGGGATGTCACCGACTTGTTTGTGAAGTTATTTGAAGTCTAATTGTCTTCAACAGCATCTTGAACACAGTCTCAAAGCATTGTAATAACTTTACTTTAAACGGGTCTTTACATAAAGAAAATGGTTGGTTCATTGAACAAAAATCATTGATCACAAAGTAGTTTGAAAACAGTATTTCCTTAAAACAGATACCAGCGAATACGGTTGTGTGATAGTACCGTATTTTCCGGACTATAAGGTGCACTTAAAATCCTTTTTTTTCCTCAAAACTCAACTCTAAACTCTAAATGAAACTAAACTCTGAATCTCTAATGTAGGGAAAAATTCTGGTTTTGCTTACCAAACTCGAAGCAATTTTATTTGGTACATGGTGTAATGATAAGTGTGACTGGTAGATGGCAGTCAAACATAAGAGATATGTGCCACTATGATGGCAATATGACTCAAGTAAACAACACCAACAATGTATATGTTCCATTGACAATATAGAACACTACAAACGGCGCTCAAAAATCTATCAAATTTTTTAGTACGACTTTGGTAAGCTATGAAGCCGCACCATTGATGGATTGTCGGCGCATTAAACATACAAAATGGTAAATGGGTTATACTTGTATAGCGCTTTTCTACCTTCAAGGTACTCAAAGCACTATTTCCACATCCACCCTTACCTTCACACACTGATAGCGGGAGCTGCCATGCAAGGCGCTAACCATCAGGAGGAGCAAGGGGGAAATGTCTTGCTCAAGGACACAATGAACATGACAAGGTTGGTAGGAGCTGGGGATCGAACCAGGAACCCTCGAGTGCTGGCACGTCCACTCTCCCAATTCCGCCACGCCGTCCCCTACAAGTATTATTATGGTGTGTGTATAAGGCAAGAAATAATATCTGCCATTTTGTTTCGCAATATTATGCAAAAGCAACTTTTCTTACCTTCTGGTACATGCTGATCTGTATTTGGATCTGCATAGATCCTGAAAAATTACGCAGGACTGCCGTTGTAGTCCGTGCCGACATCGTAGTCGATGAGCTTCTTCTTTTTCTCTATCTTCTTGTTATGGAACATTAATCCTCCGCTGTTGTCATTTCTAATATAAAATAGTGTAAAGTTCTTACTTATATCTGTCAGTAAACTCGCCATGAAAGCGCTAAAACATACCGGTGTAGTGAGTTTACATTATTCACCCAAGGAACTTCAGTTATTAGAGAGTTCCGGTCGCACACTTTTTCACGGGACACATTTCCTGTGTTGTTGTTTCCGGATGAGGAGATGCTGCTCCGTTATTGATTTAAGTAAAGTCTGAATGTCATTAAAACAGTTAGCTCCATCTTTTGACACTTCTTCCACTCCCGTCCTTGCACGCTACACCGCTGCAACAAAGATGACCGGGAGAAGACGCTGCCGAAGGTGAGCCACGTAAAATGGCACATCCGGAAGCAACTGTCAGAAAGTGGCTTGAAGATGATCTGTAAAACCTAATCTATGCAACATTTTGACCAAAGAACCACTATTACATGTTATGTAGACCACAAGGAAGTCTTTTCAATGTAGAAAAAAATAAATAATAATATGACTACTTTAATGCGCCCTATAAACCGGTGCGCCTTATATATGAAAAAAGAGCGAAAATAGACCATTCATCGGCAGTGCGCCTTATAATCCGGTGCGCCCTATGGGCTGGAAAATGCGGTAGTTTGTTTGGACCTCACTTCCCAGCGCCTTAGGAGCTGTGCTGGACCGCAAGTTGACAGACTGATACGCATGCACTTCAATGGTGCCGTCGTAACCCAGTTTAGATTGATGGTCAGTGCGGTAAGTGTGAGCGATACCAGCTAGTATGGCTGTGTGATAGTATGTCGTTTAAACCTTACTCACTAACGTCTTAAGAGCTGCACTAGGCAGTGGGTTGTCAGCCCAGGGCTTTTTGCTTAGTGGCTAGCTCCCAATCAGTGGGGATGTGTGGACAGCATTTCTAGCGCGGGCAGGTTGCATGACTTGGCCACCTCGCACTTGCTACTTGATGTCTACCCCTCCAAAGAAAATATAACCAAATGTTGACAGTAATTGCTCAAGATTATACATACTTTAATCCTATTATGGAAATTAAGGAATGGAACTCAAACAAAATCAACAACAAGAGATGTTGGGATCGGATCGGGGTTCGATATTTGTAAGTATTTTGTTTAGGGGAGGCTGTGAGCAGCCATCATTTGACAGAGATTAACACTCTTCAGTGACTATAATAGTGTTTGTGACTCTGGCAAAAGCTCCAGGTTCTAAGTCTGTGTATGGAAAAATAATAATTTATTGTATTTGGACAAACGTGAAGTGCTGTGTTTCAGTCTTAACCAGTGTTGGGTTAGTTACTGAAAAGCAGTAACTAGTTACAGTTACTAGTTACTTCATTTCAAAAGTAACTCAGTTACTAACTCAGTTACTTACACCAAAAAGTAATGCGTTACTGTGAAAAGTAACTATTTAGTTACTTCTTTTTTCTTTTCTTTTTTAAAGCTCCAATTAATGCCCTTTTAGCCTTCATTTCAGTACTGTTATTGCACTGGAGAATAATACAATCTGTTGATCAACTTGACATGAATTTGCATCACTCAACTCTGCTAAGCCATGTGGTCTACATACAACACACAAAGACAAAGATATGTTACAAAGGCCAATTTCCCAACTCATATGGAAGCGGGGTTTGTAAATAAACTTTGATTGATTGATTGATTGATCCAGTCCTATTGGAATTAGGTGAGTGGTACTTGACCGTTTGCATTGTGGAGTGAGGGTTGTTCTCGTTGTAATTCAATCAGCACTAACATAATTAATTAATCAAAAATGCCTTTGTAGCCAAAAGTACAGGTGAGATCCTTGGAGCATATCACTGCTCGGAAACAAAACAAACTATAATCAAAGGCGGTGTAAAACGACTGCAGGTTGAATGCCCTCCTGTAAAATTAACTGTTTGCAGTTACTTTTATACTTTTGAACTGCATGTAATCCCTTTTTCATGTAAGAACCAAAGTCCTGAAATCAAAATATGTATCCAAGCACTTGAGACTGAGACAGACCTGAGGTCATCTTTGGGACTTCCAGACATTTTTCAGCTGACTGCCTCTTTGGAGTCAATGGAAACCAAAACACTGAACTAGCCAAGACAAAGGTCATGTCAACTAAGATTATATTATGTAATAAATGTGACATAATGAATGTCTCCAAAATAACAGAATCGGTTGAGCTTAGTATGAAAAAACCTGAAACACTTTAACTTGTTTTTAAAAAATACCCCTAAATATACAATAAACAGTGTATGTTTTTTTCCTGTCTCCAATGTTTTGACATCGTATTTTCTGGAAAAGAGCCCCTTTAAATTAAACAGCTAAAATACACATTTTAAGACAAACATACGTGACTACCATTATTGTCTGGACTTTTTTCCCACACTTTGAACCCTGCGGCTTATATAACGGTACGGCTAATTTATGGATTTTTCTTCGCTAGCGACCATAATGTTTTGTATTCAACAAATAGTTTTCATAGAACAGAAACAGTGACACTGAAAAGGTGTGTTATTGTTTGTGCTATGGCGCCACCTTATGAACGTGTTTGCTCACTGCAGGTGCTGCAAGTTGAAAATGTATTCCCTGTTTCTTTACTTGAACCGGAAGTATTCATCCATGCTGTTTCTGCTCGAAATAATTCTTCATTCATCGCTCCAAGCAAAGTTTGTCAGTTTTACAATATAACTAAAACTACTTATACTTACTGAACCGTCCCGTGTGTGATGTCTGTTGGAGTGTTTTCATGCATATTTGTACGTGCTATTGTAATGTATTTAAGCTAGAGTCGTTAGCATTAGCTGATATGCGTATATGCTTACATTTAAGTGTCTGTATTAGTATTATTAACTTTAATTGGCATTCTCTTTTGTATTGTTTCAGTTTCGGAAATTCACCAAAACGTCACCTTGGAGTTATTGAGTCTGTTTAGCTGATTGGAGAGCAAGCTCCCGCAGCTCGTGGGTCCATGAAGATGACTTCTGTTTTGTTTGGTCAGCCGTTTTACTGCCGTGTTCCAGGCACCGTTTGGAAACAATTAAGGTATGTAAATAAACATTTTCAAAATCTTTCGTACCGGTATATATCTGTGGCTCATAGTCCCGTGCAGCTAATGTAATGTAATGTAATGAAACATATGTATTTCTTCTAAAATTTGGTGTGCTCTATAGCCCAGAAAATATAGTATTTCTGTTTACAAAGAAAAAAATTACGTCAGATACTGTGCAGTTGGATTTGCACACTCCATTCTCCACCGGAGAACAAAAACTAAAGCTAAACATTACAAGATGGTTATTTGCAGTGTTGTCACAGGACAGCACAGAATAAACAGCTGACTTCATCCATACTTCTGCCATTGTCTTCGTACTCTGCCTTATTTCTTTGTGTCACGTGTGTCACTACTGGTCCTGAGCTCCAGAATCATGCCGTCATTGCAGAGCCTCAGACTACTTGTCTACTCAAATTGCGCTGCATTTATGTTTACAGCATTGAGACAAGTAACGTAAGCTTTCCCAAGTCCTGTTGTTCATCTGTTATTTTCTCTTGAACAGAAATGGATCAGGTGCCAGGACATTGGAAGGTGGTGCAGAAAGTGTAATATAGGCGAAACAAAACAAGAAACTTCTTGTTTCCAGACACATTTGGGCGACATAGAGTGTTGTTAATATATTGTTAAAAACGTTTCAATCGACTGAGTTGTATAAAAGGTTGAGAATGTTTCCAATGTGGGGAATAGGACAGTTGACAGAAAGGCTGTGGCCCAGTCCTGCACTGTAAAAAAAAAATCCTATTTTTATGGTTAATTTAATTTTTTTAATTTAATTTCTACTGTATTTTTTCTATTTTTTTTTAAATAATTTATAAAACTGTAGAATTGAAGACATTTTCTGTAAATAAACAATTATTTTATGTAATATGCCAGTAATGACAAACTATGTATATTTCTTTTTTTTTTACAGAAAAATACCAAATTAATTATACATAGCATTTTCTGTTTTCTTAAATTACTTTCAAATTCATGTAATATTACGATATTATTTCTGTAATTATAATGTTTTTGATCATTATTTGGTTTACAATGTTTTACTTTAATTTTATGGTTTTCGTTTGACTGTTTTTTTACAGATTTTTTTTTTACAGTGTGGGTGGACTGTCAATCAGGAGTACCATGATTTTTCCCGGTGTTCCGATCAGTGGACGGCCGTTTATTTACCGGTCTATTTGTTTATGGATGCGCCTTGCCTTGGTAACTCTTCAGGCCAGGTCACGACAACCAAAAGTAGCTTGTAAAACATCAAAAAATAAATGACAGGGCACTTTATGTGAACAATTTCCAAGCCCTTTCCTGCTCTTTCACTATTAATGGAACAATGGTACCTCAACTTAAGAGTATCCTATCTTAAGTGTGTTTTGGGATAACAGTTGTCTCTACTAATTGTCATGCTTTCAGTAGCAAGCAAAATTTTAAGTTACAAGCTTAGTTGGTGTAGCAAATGTCACAGTAAACCCTGTAATGTCCACCCAAAACATCCGGTCTTGCTCGCTGCCTTTGACTTATAAAAAACCCAAAACCAGTGAAGTTGGCATGTTGTGTAAGTCGTAAATAAAAACAGAATACAATAATTTGCAAATCCTTTTCAACCTGTATGCAATTGGACAGACTGCAAAGACAATATACTTAACGTTCGAACTGGTAAACTTTGTTATATTTTGCAAATATTAACTCATTTGGAATTAGATGCCTGCAACATGTTTCAAAACAGCTGGCACAAGTGGCAAAAAAGACTGAGAAAGTTGAGGAATGCTCATCAAACACTTATTTGGAACATCCCACAGGTAAACAGGCTAATTGGGAACAGGTGGGTGCCATGATTGGGTATAAAAGGCAGCTTCCATGAAATGCTCTGTCATTCACAAACAAGGATGGGGCGAGGGTCACCACTTTGTGAACAAATGCGTGAGCAAATTGTTGAACAGCTATTGCAAGGAATTTAGGGATTTCACCATCTACGGTCTGTAATATAATCAAAAGTTTCAGAGAATGTGGAGAAATCACTGCACGTAAGAGGCAAGGCCGGAAACCAACATTGAATGCCCGGGACCTTCGATGACTCAGGCGGTACTGCATCAAAAACCGACATCAGTGTGTAAAGGATATCACCACATTGGCTCAGGAACACTTCAGAAAACCACTGTCAGTAACTACAGTTTGTCGCTGCATTTCTAAGTGCAAGTTAAAACTCTACTATGCAAAGCGAAAGCCATTTATCAACAACACCCAGAAACGCCGCCGGCATCGCTGGGCCCGAGCTCATCTAAGATGGACTGATGCTAAATTAAAAAGGGTTCTGGGGTCTGACGAGTCCAAATTTCAAATTGATTTTGGAAACTGTGGATGCGGTGTCCTCCGGACCAAAGAGGAAGAGAATCATCCAGACTTTTATAGGTGCAAAGTTTAAAAGCCAGCCTCTGTGATGGTATGGGGGTGCATTAGTGCCCAAGGCATGGGTAACTTACACATCTGTGAAGGCATCATTAATGCTGAAAGGTACATACAGGTTTTGGAGCAACATATGTTGCCATCCAAGCAACATCTTTTTCATGGATGCCCCTGCTTATTTCAGCAAGACAATGCCTAGCCACATTTTGCACGTGTTACAACAGCGTGGCTTCATAGTAAAAGAGTGTGGGTACTAGACTGGCCTGCCTGTAGTCCAGACCTGTCTCCCATTGAAATTTTGAATGTGTGGCGCAATATGAAGCCTAAAATACCACGGTGGAGACTCTGGACTGCTTAAGCTGTACATCAAGCAAGAATGGGAAAGAATTCCACCTGAAAAGCTTCAAACATGTGTCTCCTCAGTTCCCAAACGTTAACTAATGTTAACTGAGTGTTGTTAAAAAGAAAGGTCATGTAACACAGTGGTAAAAATGCCCCTGTGCCAACTTTTTTGCAATGTGTTGCTGCCATTAAGTTCTAAGTTAATGGTTATTTGCAATAAAAAAACAAGTTTCTCAGTTCGAACATTAAATATATAGGCTATTCAGATTAATATAAGTTGAAAAGGATTTGCAAATCATTGTATTCTGTTTTTATTTACGAATTACACAACGTGCCAACTTCACTGATTTTGGGTTTTGTAAATAAAGATGGACATAACTTTGTTTTTCAAACATGGTAAGGAAGATAGTGAGTGTGAAGGACAGTGCTGACAAGAAGAACTGGATGATATTCATTGAATTAAAAAAAAGAAATCATCAAAAACATTACTAGCGTGTAGCAGACTTGGCAAAGCAGTTTGAGCTTATCTGCTAGTCTGCACCATACACCAGATGAGTCTAACGCCAGCCAAGAATGTTTAAATAATATCTAAATGGTGGACCTTTATCCATGAAAATATGGAGAAGCTGCTGATGGTGTGTTTGACAGAGAAGCAGCTCGACGGAGTAGAAATCCCCTCGCTAAGATACACACTGTATATTATTCAAAACTACTGTAATATTTCATATCTAAAAGGTTTTTTTTATTTTAAAAGGCATCTTACATGTTAAAATTATGCTGTTTGGTGGCCAAGAACCAATTAAATTGATCTTAATTGATTTCAATGGCCGACATTGACTTGAGAAAAAAAATGTTGAGTTAAGAGCTCCGTCATAGAACCAATTAGGCGTGTAATTTTAGGCGTTTTCTGCTGGCATTGTGGTATGAACATCTGCTTTTGAAAGCGCAGGATGTGAGATCGAATCCCAGCCAGTACTGTAAGAAAGTAAAATCAGTGTGACAAAGCCCACAATGACATAGTCAATTTTTTTTAACTGTTTTTATTAATTAATTCATTTTTTTATTTTTTATTTTGCACAAAAACTAAATATTTAACAAATTATTTGTATTACTTTAAAACATGGGTCAAAAATAAACTAATGTTAGAAGCCAAATAGTTTAAAATTGTGGCCTTCTGGGAATGTGGTGGGCAAGTCTGGACCAAACAATGGTCCCAGCTCACAACACAAGGTTGTTAAAGGTAATGGTAGACGAGTTTGATATGGAAAAATGATCAGAATCCCGATCATAACCCCATCAAACACACCTGAGATACACAAGTACAAAGCATGTAAGACTATTATTATTTTTTTTTTTCAAAAATTTGTTTCTGTTATTTTGTCTCCTCAAACATTGTGTGCATCCACGCCACTGCCCCAAAGGAATTATATCCGTGCTTTTAAAAATTGACTTACTGCTTGGAAACTTACAAAAAGTCAAGGTTTGTATTCCTGTAAAGGCTCAAACAGATGTTCAAGAGTCAAAGAGTCAAAGCCATAATCGCTGCAAAAACATGACAACTTAAAGAGCTTTAAAAAAAAAAAAAAATGCATGAAGGATGTCACATCCTTATGCACCACAACCAGAAAGTTTGCTGTGTCTAGAGCAGTGGTTCTTAACCTGGGTTCGATCGAACCCTATAGGGTTCGGTGAGTCGGGCTCAGGTGTTCGGCGGAGGTCAAAACACACCCGACTCATCGTGTAAATAAAAACTTCTCCCTATCGGCGTATTACGGATACGACAACAGCAGAAGTCACACTGATTTGCAGGTGTGTAATTTGTTGTGAGTTTATGCACTGTGTTGGTTTTGTTGTTTGAACAAGGTGATGTTCATGCACGGTTCATTTTGTGCACCAGTAAAAAAACATGGTAACACTTTAGTATAGGGATCATTAATTAGTTGCTTATTAACATGCAAATTAGTAACATTGGCTCTTAACTAGTCATTATTAAGTACTTATTAATGCCTTATTCGGCATGGCCTTATTATAACCCTAACCCTCTAACCCTGGCCCTAACCCTCTAACCCTAACCCTATAACCAAATAACTCTAAATGAAGTCTTTGTTACTTAGAATATGTTCCCCTAGTGTCCAAAAAACTGTAAATTAAGTCTTTGTTACTTAGAATATGTTCCCCATACTAAAGTGTTACCAAAAACATATACCTTTGTCTTGAATTTGAAAAAAAAAGGAGGGTTCGGTGAATGCGCATATGAAACTGGTGGGGTTCGGTACCTCCAACAAGGTTAAGAACCACTGGTCTAGAGTGTGGATGAGATACCAAGAGACAGGCCAGTACACTGGTGTAGGGCCCAAATAGGGCAACAGCTAATCATTAAGATTTAGGAAGTGTTCATATTAGTTCTCTGAACATTGTATTTCTTCTCTCTTTAGTTCATTTGACTATAATGGTGTTTAACACATTTTTTTTTAACTTAACTCAGTTGAATAGCCCAAATGACGAAAAAGAGAGGACCTAAAATCGAACCTTGAGGAACACCAACTAACTCCCAAGTTTTTTAACTGG
This sequence comes from Nerophis lumbriciformis, assembly GCF_033978685.3. Lineage (NCBI taxonomy): Eukaryota > Metazoa > Chordata > Actinopteri > Syngnathiformes > Syngnathidae > Nerophis > Nerophis lumbriciformis. Next base: position 28,563,537 of record NC_084561.2, read on the forward strand.
GGTTTATGGTGTCCTTCCTGGACCGGATTTGGCCCCCACACCACCAGTTAAATAGCCCTGATATAGTGTTTTCACAATAAATGAAGTCAAATTTTAAAAAGGCAAATCCCTGAAGCCCCGAGATTAGAAGCTCAATCATGGCAACGTCCTGTAACACAGCTGGCTTCCCTGATCTTTGTGTCCAATTGAGGAATCCTGTGAGTCTTCAGACTAAACAGAACTGTGGAAGCAACCTGTGTGGGCAAATTCCTCACCACAAATATTTCCATTAGATTTCATACTGTAATTAAGGCTTTCTGCGAAACACGCAGCAACTGTTCCTCAAATGCCTTAATGAGTCATGTCTTTTAGGGCATTACTTTTAAATGAGGGGTGGTGGAGGTGATGCCGTTCTGTTATGGCATAGGGAAATCTAATGGTAGTTCAGAGTAATATGAGACAAGTAAAGTAAAAAGTAGTCATCCAAATATTTATTGAGTAGAAGTAGATATTCAGTGACAAAACTACTCAAGTACTGAGTAACTGGTGATTACTGTAGCTTCTGATTTACTTAGTATCTATTTTTAATGCAACTTGCACTACAACTGTAGCGTGTGTCTGTGCAAGAGGGAGAGAGACCCTACTACAATATGTACTACAAAAATTTTCACAGTATACAGTTACTTATGATGTTATAACAGGGCTAATGTTCGCATATGCGCAGCTAAAACATTAAAAAAAAACCATGCACAACTTACCACAACGTGTTTTCTCTAATTGGAAGTGGAATTCTTGTAGGCTGAAATGTGAATATTTTCTTTGACAAGAATGATAGCACATGATATAAATGTTTTTTTTCATAGTTTGTAAGTAAACATTGACAGTGCCTTGTCTGACGTCATGTCACTTTTTACAGTGTGCAGTAGGGTTGTACGGTATACCGGTACTGGTATAGTATCGAGGTACTAATGAATCAAAAACGGTACTGTACTCTGTTTGAAAAGTACCAGTTCCGGGGCATGACGGCGCGTCGTCACGTCGTGACATTGCTGGTTTTATGAGCAAAGGAGCATGTTCGGCAGTGCACAATCACGGAGTACTTACAAACAGACACAGTGTGTGGACAGAAAAGGTAGAACAGACACATTTTGGCCTAAATACTGACAATAAAGGTGACGCTATAACACTGAAACGCCCTCAGGAAGAGGTGCTTTAAGACATGGCTCGCTACCTAGCAGCGAACATCCATCCGCAGTCGGCAGTGTTTTAGCTACCTCTCCGAACTCAGTTTGTAAACGATCAATGAATTCATACAAAGCAAAGAGCCGGAGATTCAAGAAATAGACGGCGCATTTACACGTGTAAAAAATTATTGGGGCTTAGGCTAAATAATTATTTGTTTAATGAGTTATTCGGCTTAATCTAGACAGGGTCTTAGTGTTTTGGAAGAGAATTGCGAGTTACATGCAAGCCCCCGCAGAAGAGCTATAAACAAATGAAGACGGTGGAGCATATCCCAGCTGCACTCGGGCGGAAGGCAGGGTCCGCCCGGGACAAGTTGCCCCATCAACGCAGGGCCTACCTCCGCTTCTTTCCAACATGTGGTTTTTATGGCTCATAATTTTAGTCAGAGGGAAATAAAATCCACCCGAGCTACGCAGGAAATCAGAAGAAAAAAACTGATTTTGAATCTCTTACTAGTGTCGATCCACAAAAAGGGAAGACCGAGAACGCTTACTCAGTACATTTTTGTTATTGCTCATAAACTTTATTAAAAAAAGCCGACAATTTGCTCGGTCCTGAAAATAAAGAAGGGTGTTTATGGGGCAACAACACACGATCCAATTATGTTAAGTTGACGTGTGCTAGCTGCACAGGAGCACATTTCAATTATTTTGAAGCCCAAACACAGCAGAAAGGAGAGGTAATAGAGGACTCTAAGTCCAAGGAGATCTGTAATTTCCTCCTAGTATTTAGATGATGACACTGGACAGAGAGAGCAAAACAGAGCTAACCTCAGTTTTTTGACGCCAGTGGCGCAACTCACCCACTTTGGTGAGCAAGCAGGGGAAACGCGAAGCTGCTCTTATTCATTTGAGTTCCACAGCCATTGCACCGTGAATATGTCCAAGCGGGCTAAACTTGTCAATCATGCATGGACGTCAAATTGTAACAGCAAAGCACCGGGACACGTTGGGTTGCTTTCCCCAGCAGCACAACGCTCATTACTGCCAAATCACTGATATAGTTGACAGTTGCAATATCAGAGATGCTGAAGACACCCTGTCAGCCAGTGGACCACCCAAAGCTACGATTTGCATTTCTGAGCCGCTTTTTCGGAATGTATGTTTTCGAGCAAAATGCAACGTGATCGCACACTCCCGCTTACACTGATAGATGAAATGGATGTGATGTTAGCCCCACCTCAGTAGTGATTTCATATTTGGTTAGGACAAATCTACAGGTACACTTTGCCAAATTAACCTTTGTTTTTGTTTTTCTCACCTCTAGGTGTGCTCAAATTACAGTAAAATATACAGTTTAAAATAGTAAATATAGATAAGTTAAAGTTAAAGTACCACACACTAAGTGTGGTGAAATTACCCTCTGCATTTGACCCATCTCCTTGTTTCACCCCCTGGGAGGTGAGGGGAGCAGTGAGCAGCAGCAGTGGCCGCGCTCGAGAATCATTTTGGTGATTTAACCCTATAGAGGTCGCTTCCAAGCGGTACCACTGACATACACTTTACAGGAGCCAGGCGTGCCAAGTTGAACAAAGTTTTAACGTACATAGATTGTCTCAAAGTCTTTTCTCCAGCAGAACATGACTCTTCAGTCATGTCCGTATCCTCTCTCTCCTCCTGCTCCCGGCCGCTTACTGTTGAAGACAACAGATGATTAGATTAACATGTACCACCTGTGAAATCTAATCACCTGTCAGCTGTGTCTCGCCGTCAGCACTGCCACGCCTCCCCTGGCTGATGGTGCTCACCATGGACAGAGGCGGTGACCTTTGCTCCTGCAGACAGCGCTGGCCACATCTCCCTCCACAAACCCCCAATTCCAACCCTTGATGCTGAGTGCCAAGCAGGGAGGTAATGGGTCCCATTTTTATAGTCTTTGGTATGACTCTGCCGGGGTTTGAACTCACGACCTACCAATCTCAGGGCGGACACTCTAACCACAAGGCCACTGAGCAGGCTGTTACAATGGAACCTTGAAACCTTGGAACCTTACAAACTTAATTAGTTCTTGAACAGGGTTCGTGAATAGAAAAGTTGATATAGTGAAGCAATAATCTCCATGAGAAGCAATGTAAATACTGAAAGAATAATGTGTTCCAGTGTCGACAAAAGTCCCTACTTTATTTAAAGTTTGTTCACTTTGAACTCATTATAAAGCTCTATACAGTACTGTATATCAATAAAACATAACAAGGGGGTGATGGATTAACTTTCTATTTAATAACAAAGTCAAAACAGAAACAACCAGCTGAACTGATCACATTTGACTACACACACACACATTGCCACTAGCCCTGAGGTGCTCTAAGTTTGAAATTACTAGACTCCTTTAAGGGGAACTGCACTTTTTTGGGAATTTTGTCTATCGTTCACAATCATTATGAGGGACATGACGATGGATGTTTTTTGTTTTTTTTTGCATTTAAAATATTGAATAGATGCGATCAAAGTTTGCATACAATGGAGCACATGGAAGCCGCACAATTCTGCCTATAAAGCCCTTAAAAAAACACCCCAACACCTCCATTAAGTTTTTATATACATGATGTAAGTATTTAAGTAATGTAGTAACAGGCACATTTATAACTACATTTAATATTTACGTACGTTGATCATTTTAAGCATATGCGGCAAATTAATTTCAAGAATGCATCACGTTTGCTTTTTTTTCTTCATCACTGATTACTGCTCACTGCAGACTTTTTGAAAGCCAACAAACATAACAAACATCACTTACTGTGCAAGGTCTGCTGTCATTAGGATTCCAACTGCGAGGAAGAATGGACAAGCAATCACAACTAGAACAAGAAACAATGTTCCTGTCGCAAGAGGCTGGTGATGCTGGCATATAAACCCTCTTGATTAGCGATCAGGGATAGGTGAGTCCACTGATCACCAATCAAGAGCAGGTTAGGGAAAACACGCTCAGAGGAAGGGAATAAAGTCACTGCAAAGCAACACAGACAACACAGGAAATCGAAACTAGAATAAGCGCGTTAGACAGAAACTAAAACACCAAACATAGGAGAATACAAAACAAAAACAAAACAAGGTATGACCTGTGTGACAGGTTATGACAGTTCCACTGTTTTGGTTAACAGAATCAGTCTTGCAAAGCAGGAAGTTCCCAGTCTTGTACATAATTTATGGGGAGGGGCATGTATGACAGCACAATCATCAACATGTTGACTGTTTATGTAAACAATCAACCCTTTGAACGTGTTACTGCGAAATGGTTGTCTTTGTGTTTCATTTTTGTTAGATATCCACAAAAAATCCGGGTCAACAGGACACCGTCTGCACATTAGACGTAAGGTCAAAGAGACACCTTCTGCCAAGATGAGCAGCCGTATAACTGACAGGCATTAACACTTCTGTAACTACACTGCTAAGATGCGTTAAACACGCTACACTGCTTTTGGGTGTGGTGCGATCCTGCCACAGCTCACTTATGACTGCATTAAAGCCCATTCGCACTCCATCGTCTTCCCCCTTGCCCCTTCAGTTCATCTCATTCCGCGCTAAAACAAAGTCACAGTGGGGGCCGACTGCTGGAGCAACCCTCTTGCTTATCAAAGCTCGGTCAGACCACGGACTGGACCGATGAACTTGGCTGGAAGGAATCTGCAGATGGCTCCACTTGACTGAGCAGGGCTAATGAGTCAGAAAATCCCACAGCCAGGCCTTCAGGGTTCACCATGGGCATCAGGGGAAACAGGTAGTTTAAGAATATGCATGGGTTGTTGGAGAAAGCCTATGGAGAGATGAAACTCTACGAGGACATACATTAATTGGAGGAAGAAAATACTGTGGATGTATGAGGCAAGGATTAGCTCTTTGATCACCAAACCATGTCTGTACCAGCGAGGTTGGGGGATAGCCAGGTGCACTCTGTTCATCAAGCTGCTGCCAACCCCCCACAAAGCTGCCCTGAAGGTGTGAAATGCCCCCAATCCCTTTCATACACACCCCATCAGACAGCCCACCTAGAGCAGGAGGAGGAGAGGCTGCAGGAGAAACCAGGACCTGAATAAACAATTTGAACCAGTGCTCTACGACTGCAAGGGAAGCTTAGCTTCCCTTAAATGTAAAATAAATAAATAAATAAATAAGTAGTCAAATATGTACTTTTGTGTTTTAATTTTATTGACTGACTATGCGCTAGAATGTGTTTTCTTCAGAGTCAGCTACTTTAGTGACAGCTGACATGACTATCTTCGCATTCATTGCGGTAGCATCACAGTGCATTAAACAGTGTTGAAGCTGAGCGTCCATTGAGTTTAATGGGGGAGCATAGTTGGGTTGGAAACGTTGGTTTACTGTAAGTTTCCTCAAAAATCTATTTGATCACATATACACTATAGAGAGATCTGGATCTGAGCTCAGGAAATGGTTAGTAAATATTGAATTGACTGGTGTGGTGTTATTCAATTTCAGTATAACCTTTTTGGCTGAAATGTCATAATTTTTAAATCTAATGCCACATACCTCTCAAGCTTTACCAGGTTGGATGGGAAGTGTCGGTATGTAGCCATTCGACATGTTTACTGGGAATCAATTCTAGGCTTTTTGCTGGGACTCACTTACTTACATTATACCTCCTGGCAGGTAGGTCAGCAATGAAGAAGCTCCACTCCTGTCTATTTTGGGCTGTTTTCAGGACATCTCTTCAGGTCAAGTTCGGTGCTTTGATTTCGTCCTCTGCCATCGGCCTTGTTTTCTTTTTCCAACCGTTTACCAGTGTAGGGCTACCTTTGGGACACTGTTAGATTCTCTTCTCATCATATGCCCAATCAGGTTCTAACGCTGTCTTGCTATCTATTTAGCAGGTCTTGGTTAGGTTAGATTGATGTGTCGGGTCAAAAAATCCTCCAGATTCTTCTCAGATTTTTTTGTGTGGACGACTGACAGCTGTCACTCATTGTTATTCTCCAGCATTCCAAGCCACATAGGAAGTTGGAGGTCACACAGCTCCGATTAAAATTGAGTTTTGGTCTTGGTGCTGTATTACTGAGACCGCCATGTGTTGTTGAGCATTCAAATGCATTCCTAGCTTTGTTTAACTGGTTCTTGATGTCGTTGCGTGGTACCCGTCATGTCTCACTGTGCTCCCAAGATAAGTGTCCGAAGATCTTTCCCATTTACTTGGATTGGTAACGGGTGTGGAATATTTAGCGTCATAACTTGAGTTTTCTTGTGGTCAGTGAGATGTGATGTTTTTGTGAGTGTGAAAGACCAGAGCCAAGTCAAGGTCTTCCGATACTGAGAAGAGGGTCTGTCGTCTGACGCGTCACCCATGTTTGTCAGGCTTGTCACTGACAGTTTGATTATGTTCGGGTTTTTCTCTGTTTGTGTTTTATTTCTTGTCAGCACTCTTATTTTGGTTCCATTTCCTGCACATCTCCCTGAGCGCTCGTTTCCCTCAAATGTCCCTGATTGGCAGCCTGGCACACCTGGTGGCAATTGCCAATCAGGCTACTATTTATACCTGCCTCGCCCTCCAGTCAGAGCTTGAGGATTGCTAGCTGTGTGCGGTTTGCTGTCTCGTGGTTCCTCGAATCTTGTATCCTGTTTCCTGTTTGCTGGTTCTTGTTTGCTGTCTCCAGTTCTCCTTGATTCCTGTATTCTGTTGCCTGTTGGTTGTTGCCTGGTTCCTGGTTCCTGATTCCTGAGTCCTGTTTTATTGCATTTCTTTTGGACATTAAAATCATGTTTTTCTGCAACAAGGCCTGCCATCTCTGCATCTTGGGGTTCGTCACCAACACTTCCTAAAAATGTTGAAGAGCAGCGTCGACATCACACACCCCTGTCTCTCTCTGTCCTCACCTGAAATGCAAGGCTTTTGTGTCCCACCTTGCTAGAGAAGTTGGCATAGGAGGTCATAACGACGTCAGCTTTGGGCCATGAGATTCCGTACATTCGCAAGATGTCCCAGGGACTGACTCTGTGGTCGCCTTCAAACAAATGGACGATAGAGCAAAGTTAAAGTAGATCGGTGTCTGCCATTCTGTGTACTGTTCAATTATGTTACGTAGGGCAAATAGCTGGTTGATGCAACCCCGTCCTCTACAAAATCCTGCCTGTTCATTCCTAATTTGTTCAACCACCGCATCTGAGAATTGTTGCATGATCGGCTTTGCCACAATCTTACAAGGAATTGGTAGAGAGTGATCCCACACCAGTTGTTACACTCTCTTATGTTGCCCTTGTTCATCTAAATGATGACTCCTTCTGACCAATCATCAGGTATTTCCTTCTTCTCCCACATAGTTGTGAATAGTGGCTCCAAAATGTTAGCAGAACACTACGGGTCTGCCTTGAGTAACTATGCATTTAGATTACTTTGGCCAGGCGCTTTCCCAATTTTGAAAGACGTAATGGCATTTATTCTTTACTTGGTGATCGAATTCTGATGTCCACACAAATTCGGAATTTTGTCCAAGCCGTGGGAAGTTTAAGAAAACATGTTTTATATTTTATAGTCAAGGTTTCTGTGGTTTATCTGTTATACAGTGCTCAATACCGGGGTAGAGCGGAATATACATTAGGTCAGGAGAAAACACGGAGGCTATTTCATCCCTACAAGCCTGTAGGGAAGAAATAGCAGGGAAACCTGTCTAACAGGCTTGTAGGGATGAAATAGCCTCCGTGTTTTTTCCTGGCCTTAACGTATGTTTTATATTTTATATTTTTATTTATTTTTTACAAAACAAGTCTGTCATCGTAGGGCGTTGACTTGTGAGGTTCTTGGCTTGATATTGCACAATTATAAGGTGGCTATGACAGCTGAATATTTCAGTCGGTTGTAATCTTTGAAATTATGCTGGTACCTGAATTACACCAGTCGTCTTTATGCCGCCCTCACCCCCTTTAAAGTGGAGTGAATCACAACAACGTTCGTTGGCTGTGTCGGGAAACCAAGACAGCTGTTCAGTTTTCTACCAGGTGTGGCCTGAAAAACTTTTATTCTAAAGGATTACCACACATTGCATGTGTCTGGATTTTATGTTTGTGACTGAGACCTGCCTGAGTGTTGGTGAGTCTGCAGCCTTTTCTTAACTTTTGCCGCCTGATTGTGTGTATTTTAATTATCCAAAGACCACTGGACATGGAAGAGGAGTAGCAATTTAAAAAAAAAATTGCCATCCCTCTCTTTTTACAGCTTTGAGCTGTGCACGTTTTAGCTGCTTGTGCTACGGTGTGCAGTTATTTACCGCCCACCTAAATATAACGTACATTTTATGAATTACTTTTCTGAATTTTTGTCCAGATTGGTACATAGTCGACTCATGACAGACATTTAATTGTTGGAGACATCAACGTACATGTCTGCTGTCCTTTAAAGCCACTCTCTGAAGACTTTTCACATATTTTGGACTCTTTTGATCTTGCGCAACATGTTAGTGGTCCCAAACAAGAACAGGGCTACACTTTAGATCTTGTAATGGCACATAATCGTGATATACTTAACGTTCAAGTATGTAATACAGTCTTCTCTGACCATATGCCTGTGTTTTTTAATTCTACTCAACTTTTTTCTTTTTTTTTTAAAGTGCGTCCCTACGCGTTGGTGCCCCATGGTTAAATGACGTAACAAGAGAGGTAAGATGCCAGTGCAAAAAGGCAGACCGAAAATGGAAGAAGGATACGCTATAGGTTTCCTATGCCATCATTAAAGACTCCTGGAAAGAGTATCACAAAGTTCTGAAAGTAAAAAATAACACGCATTTGTCTGACATCATTGCAAATCATTTTAACAACCCATGTGTTTTATTCAAAACAATTGACTATATTTTAAATCTTCCCAATCTTGGAAGCTTTGCCAGAGGTCTGTAAAACATTTTTAAAGGGGCCCCATTATGCAAAACCAAGTTTTCTTAAGTATTGGTCCCTGCTTATGTTTATGTGGGATCTGCATAAGTCCCGAAAATTTCAAATCAAACCATGGAGGCGTTGCGAAAATATTTATAAAACATTCTTGCCTTCCGTCATACTTGCCCCTAATGAGCAATTTAGAATTTGCTCCAAGTCTGACGTTTTTTCCAAGTGTGACGTCAGCGGATTATCCATATATGGTAGACATTTGCCTAAAGAGCTTTGTGTGAGTCTGCCATTTTTAATTAATGTAGGAGCTGCTGTACCACAACATTTCCACGATGAAACCCAATGAAGGAAAATGATCTGTTGTTGGTAGCTTTATGTAAATACACAAACTTTCAGCCTTGTCTGAATTAAAAAGTGCCTTACTTCAAACTTTTATGATTTACGGCGGTGTGCCTTCATCTGTGAAGAAGTCACTCTGAGTGTGTGCCAAGGACAATCCTGCTTCATCCACAGACCTTCACAAAAAGATGGATTTTTTTCGAAAAACTACTTTTAGTGGCGTGTTTGGTGCTTACTATGTATGGCAATAGAGACCATGAAATAGTAAGTGATAACAGTACATTCAAAATGTGTGAATGATACATTAGCAATGTTAGCTCGATTTGTTGTGTGGCTAGCTTAGCCTTCTACTGTAAAACAACAGCATCACTGTCTTCTGGCAAAATAAAGAATTAATTTCCAAAAATCTACTTGTAATTGGATCAGTGTCTGCTGTGTTTGGCAATGGACCACTTAGTTGTATAATTACTTTTTGTGTTTGCAATGTAGCTCGCAGCGTAGTTTACTGTATAGCCAGCTTGATTCTCTATTGTTTGCATACTATTTGGAAGCAACAGTGCAGTAAAAGTATTAACATGATATAGAATAGGAAAACATTGTATTGTCAAAATACACATGCATATATCCAGGAGTTAGCATTGGAGAGATATTAACTCGGTAGAAGTTTAACCTTAACCAGCATATACTGCAGGACCACATTTGTAGCCTGGATTTCTGTGACCCACGTAGTCTCCTCTTTTAGCCGACCACACACCACGGTCTCACTGTAGGGCTTAAAAATGTGACATGGAAACGCATTGTATTGTGGGTCTTGCTGGACTCTTATCTAAATGTGAATATATGAACACCCGAGCAGTCGGCATCCTAATGACAGCAGACCTTGTACAGTGAGTGATGTTTTATTATGTTTGTTGGCTCTCATAAAGTCTGCATTGAGTAATAATCAGTGATGAAGAAAAAAAGAAAGCAAAACGTTGCGCCCGTTATGTTTAAAATACGTAAATATTAAACGTTATTATAAATGTGCCCATTACTACATTACATATATGTTTACATCATGTATATAAAAGCTTAAAGGAGGTGTTTGGATGTTTTTTTAATGGCTTTTACAGGCAGAATTGAGCAGCTCCCATAGGCTCTAATGTAAGTTGCCTTTTCATCACATGTATTTAATATTTAAAATGCATTACAAAAAATAGCATCCATTGTCATGTTTCTCATAATGATTGTGAACGATAGGCAAAATTCCCCAAAAAGTGCAGTTGCCTGCAAGGGGCTGATTAAATCAAATTAGATTTATGCGTTTTGGTGTCCTTAAATATTTGTTTTAATGACATTCATTTTTTTCCACATAGATTATATACTGTATCACTAAAATATTCCTTTTATGAAAAAAACTTCTTGACGTATGCATTTTTGCGGATTGAGCAGAGTAAGTGCAGCCTCTCTCCCATGCACCTTCAGTGGTAACTACGGTAGCTAACAACTACATTTTATGAAGAAGGCAATGTTACTACTGTTTTAATACAGAAAAATAGTGCTGGAGCATGATGCAGCAACGTGCACACATGATGCCCCCTTCACATTTCTGACTGCCTGTATAAAAACTGACTCCGTAGATGACCGAGATACAGGAAAAAGCTTGCTCAAATCTTGTCTATTGGACGTGCTTATATGGATCAATTAGACCAATTTTGCTTATTTTTTTAATGTGTCAAGCCTACGGAACAGGTTCCAGTTTGTTTTGGTACGGTACATTGATTTTTTTTCTTTCTTATGATCCATTTTATTCCAGATTGTTGATTGAGTACAGCCATGTAGACAAACAGCCCTGCGATGAGGTGGCGACTTGTCCAGGGTGTACCCCGCCTTCCGCCCGAATGCAGCTGAGATAGGCTCCAGCACCCCCCGCGACCCCAAAAGGGACAAGCGGTAAAAAATGGATCGATGGATGTAGACAAACATTTTGTCCAGCAACAATTCCTACTCAGGCCTCACAATGCATTGCCAAATCACTTGCCCTTTCAAGCCCTGCGTCATCTGGGACCTTGTGGTGAAAAACTAGTAAAAATTATATGACTGGTGGTGATCACCGGTGTCCATATTCAATACGGTCTTAGCAAAACAAAACAAAAGAAACCCTACAAAACAAGGCTGCCGAGACGGGCACATAAGTGTAGTCATCGTGAGGGGTATGGTAAGGAGAGTGTCGTTTGCATTTATCAACAATAGTAAACAAAACAAACCGTTTATGCAAGCAGCCAAAAAGTGGCTTGAAGATAGGTCTTTATAGCAAAATGTATACAAACTTTTGACCAAAGAGCCATAATTACATGTTTTGTAGACTAAAATGAAATGTTGCAACAATCCAAACAATATCTTAATATGATCTCTTTAATTGTTTTATTGATAAAGCTGACACAATTAGGGCAAACATTTTCTTTTCCATCTTTTAACTCTTCTATTTTTGTCACCTCTCCATTCACCTTCAAGCATTTTGAGCCGTAGACTCTGAACTTGCTTAACAAAACCGTATCTCAGCACAAACCAACAGCATGTTTCTCTGACTTGATGCCACATTGTATGTTCAAAAACATCTGGAGTGTCATCGGCCCCATGTCTAGGATACAATTAACAGCAGTCTTGCTTCAGAAACTGTCCAAAATTATTCTCAGCACGCTGTTTTGGAACCTTTTACTGAAGAAACAAAATTCAGATACTTCTTCGCTATCAAATTTTAGACCCAATTCAAAGCGTCCTTTAATTTCAATGATTTTAGATAAAGCTGTTATTTTACCATTACAGTTATATCTTAATTTTCATGGTATTGTTGATGTGTTTAGGTCATCAAAATCTGCACTTTTAACGGTTTTTAGCAAACTTTTAATATTGACTCACTCTGGCGATTCGGCCATCTTAAATCTTTTGGATTTAATTGCTGCACTCGACACCGTAGATCACGCAACGCTTGAAACAATGTGTGAGTTTGAGAGGCACACCCTCAAACTGGTTCAAGTCATATCTGACAAACGGAGCTTTTAAAATCAGAATTGATGACTCTGCCTCCTCCTGTGCTTACTTGTCCTGTGGTGTCCCTCAGGGCTCGATTCTTGGACCTATCCTCTTCTCACTGTACGTCCCGCCCATGCAACACATTAAAAAAAATATAATATATCATCTTTATCATGATCACACACAAATCTATGTCCCTCTTAAAAAGAAAAGTGACACATGTATAAAAACACTGTTAAATTGCCTTGAGGACATAAAAGCATATGGTGAGCAGTAAATCAGAATCAGTACTTTATTAATCCCTGAGGGGAAATTAAGATTTTCAGCACAAACCAATTCAAGATCAGACAAACATTACAGGGAGACAGAACCGGATCGCTGATGGGTCTGCCAACTTCCGGCGCCCCTTACAAAAATGGTGAGAAACAGGTCAACACTGGGGTGTGAGTAAAGAAAAAATATATATATACATATATATATACATTCAGTCTAAGCCTGGGCCCCTGGAGAGGGGGTCTAGACTGAGGCCAAGAGGAAAAAACGCATAGCCATAGCACACATAAGCATGTGTGTAAGAGGGAAACATCAAACATCAAAGAACACAAAGGACATTAAAGACATTAAAAGAGCAGAGCTGATGGAACCAGCTGCCACTCCAGCAGTGCCACTTCTACACGCAGCCACAAAAGTAAAACAACGGAAAAAACTAAAAATAATTAACCAATAATATACATTGTGCACACCCGATTGCACCATGCATAGACAAGCAACCAAACAAAAACATAATTTCAACACCGACACACACTGTGGTGGTGTTCCACGCCATCGTCTGCTGGGGTGGGGAGAGCATGGCCAGAGACAGGAGCAGACCCAACAAAGCAACCAAAAGAGCCGACTCCACCCTCGGCTGCCCACCAACTCTCGGCCAGTGTCCAGTCCGCATGGATGAGCGAGGATGCGTCCAAGGAGACCGAGGCGTCCGATACACGCTCATTCAGCCAAGACACTGTGAAGCCCATCCGTCCCGGAGCCCAGCGCCAGCTCCGCAGCCCTGTCTCTTCATCCGCATCTCCTCTCCTCCAGTCTCTCCAAACGAACTCCGGTGTGGCAGAGACCCAGCAGCTGGTCTCCACGGCCAAAAGGCTCCCAGGAGGCAGATCCGGAAGCCCACAAAAAAAGCACCGCAGAAGTCACGAAAGTGCCACCCCTTGTCGCACAGTCCCAAAGGGTCCCCAACCAAAAGACAAAAAAACTAGAAAACAAGAGGGAAACATCAGGAACACAAAAGGATGACACAAGAGCACAGAGCTCCTGCCACCAGCAGCCACTACAGCGGTGCCATCTTGGGAAACTTCCTCAATTTGGAACAATGGGAACAAGATGGAAATAATTTAATTCGGCCCAAATGGAAACCTGAATGCTGACCCAAGTGACATGGACCCCTGCTGCCTAATTTTAAACCAACAGTCACAAATCTAGGTTTTAAGTTTGACAATGGTTTTAAACAGATCAACTCCGTTCAAGCTAGTGTTTATCATCTGTGATTTTTATCAAAAATAATTTCCCAGCTGCACTCGGGTGGAAGGCAGGATACACTCTGGACAATTCACCATCTCATCGCAGGGCATTAAGTAAAAATGTATACTAAGACTGACTTGTAAGTGTAGAATAGCCAAATAAGCACAATGTGCTGCTTTGCTTTACTGAAAAGAAGGACTTTGAGTAAGTTTTAGTGCACTTTTTTCCTCAAACTTGAGAAAATAATTCTTGGAGGACATGTGGCGAGAAAGCCCAACATAAGCTTTATCGACACAAGTAATGAAAGTCATGGTTTGTTTGAGACAAATAATTATTTTTGCTTAAAAGTCCCCTCTAAAACTGACAACATTGGCACTGTTTTCACTGCTGGACTCTAGAAAGAGGTTCCGCAGCCTCCGAAGCAGAACCTCCAGGTTCTGTAACAGGTTCTTCCCTCAAGCCGTAAGACTCTCGAACGCATCATAATTAAATCATCCCCTCAACTCCCCCCAAAATGGATTAACTCGCCGGAATAAAAAAGACAATATAACATACCGGTACATCCATAAACGTGGACACATGTGAAAAAGTGCTATATATTTATCTGTACAGTAATCTATTTATTTATTTATATGTATTTATATATATTTATTTATTTTATGTATATATTTATATATTATTTATATATATTTATTTATTTATATATGCACCTTATTGCTTTTTTATCCTGCACTACCATGAGCTTATGTAACGAAATTTTGTTCTTATCTGTGCTGTAAAGTTCAAATTTGAAGGACAATAAAAAGGAAGTCTCTAAGTCTAAGTCTAGTCTATTTCTTAGTTCTGGACCTAAAAATAATGTCTACGGGTAAAATAGACAAAGCAAGTTTTTTGCAACACATTTTGCGACGCCTACTTTTAGCCCCAAAATGTGGGTGGGCCTGTATTAGCCTACTGACGTAACCTACATAAGACTGGAGGCAATTTCGTATTGTGTCGTATGTGTTTTGGTAGCATCTTCATCCCCACTCACGTTATTATAGCGCAGAATTTGAAGGAATTATCAAATACTCCATCACCCGAAACATAAAGCTTAGCAAACCAGCCACAATTAAGTGCATCCCGGGGGCCCGAGCACCTGACATTGAGGCTAATCTTAGGGAGCTAACTCGCAACAGGCCTAGTAAACACGTACGACAGGCTAATCGCACCACTAGTTATGCGAATATAGTTGTACACGTTGGCTCCAATGACACTAGAATGAGACAGTCAGAGATTACAAAGAGAAACATAGCCAGGACTTGTGATCTCGCTAGAAAGATGTCCAGGCATCGAGTAATTGTCTCTGGCCCCCTGCCTGCGAGAGGCAATGATGAGAGATATAGCAGATTAGTCTCGCTTAACAAGTGGCTGGCTAGCTTCTGTAGACAACAGGGACTAACGTTTATTGATAATTGGCCCTCTTTCTGGGGCAAACCAGGCTTGCTGATGAGGGACGGCCTTCACCCTAACCAGGAAGGCGCCATCATCCTGTCTAAGAATATAGACTACTGTTTAAGTCACATTTGACTAACTACACTAGAGCAAGCCCGGTCACAGGCAATTACAGAGCCTGCTAGTCCGGGTGAGGAGTCAGTTAAGCTAGAACTAGCCAGCACCAGGCTGGATCATTCCTGTACGCATAGCAAGTTTCTTAGAATAACACACAACTCACATAATGTGTTTTCTGTTGTGAATGTGTCCGGGGTGTTACGTCTTGGACGCATGGTTGTGGTTGTCGTGTTCCTTCCAAGGCAGAAGACAATGAGGAGCGGCGTACAGGTAAGATTTAAGTATTTTAATAAATAAAAGGCAGGACAAAAATACGAAAACTGAGGACGCTAGCAAGCGTGGAGCTAAACAAAAACCAAAATGTCACCAAGGGTGATAAACAAGGAATGCTAGCGTGCACCAACTTACGATGAGGAGAAAACCAGGGGAAACGTAAATGTTGCATAGAGCAAACATTGACCCAGCACTTACTGCTGGGTGACAGGAAACTATAAAGGGGAGTGATTAGCCAAAACACCTGGTGGAAACACTAATTGCCAAAACTAAGACAGGTGAGGAGAATCAGTGCCCATGGAAACCAAGAATAAACAGGGAAAGAGTGTGCACCCAGGAAACAGACTAAAGCAGAAACATAATCAACATAAATCATGCCATGATCCGGGTAACGGATCATGACATAACCCCCCCCTTAAGGGACGGATCCCAGACGTCCCAAACAAGAATCCCCTCCCCTACAAAAAAAAAACCCCAGAAAGTCAAAAGTCACGGGAGGGTGGAGGGAGGACTTGGTGGTGGGCCGCCAGGCCATGTGTCCCCGAAGCCACCGGGGACAAGTCAGGTGGCGGCGGCGGGTGGATTGTCGCCGCAATCGTCGAGGCGGGCGACCTCGGAACGGCCATGTCTGTGGCCGTTGAGGAGGCGGACGAGACTGGCGCCAGAACTTCAGCAGTCTTTGAGTCCTGTACCAAAGTCTGGGGCTTCGCTGCTGTTGGCGCCAAAAGTGTCCATGAAAAGTCCAGAAACGAGGAGGTGGGCGGCGCCGAGGTGCGGCCCGCCGGACACGAGGAGGTGGACGGCGCAGTGGTGCGGCCCGCCGGACAAGAGGAGGTGGGCGGCGCCGAGGTGCGGCCCGCCGGACAAGAGGAGGTGGGCGGCGCCGAGGTGCGGCCCGCCGGACACGAGGAGGTGGGCGGCGCCGTGCTGCGGCCCGCCGGACACGAGGTGGGTACGTCGTAGGCGAGGCAGGCGCGGGAGGCGTCGTCGCCGTGGAAACAGGAAGCGTCGTCGCCGTGGAAACAGGAAGCGTCGTCACCGTGGAAACAGGAAGCGTCGTCGCCGTGGAAGCAGGAGGCGCCGTCGCCGTGGAAGCAGGAGGCGCCGTCGCCATGGAAGCAGGAGGCGCCGTCGCCATGGAAGCAGGAGGCGCCGTCGCCATGGAAGCAGGAGGCGCCGTCGGCGTGGGCGGAGCCAGAGGCGGAGCAGGCGGCTCGTCTGTCGGCGTGGGCGGAGCCAGAGGCGGAGCAGGCGGCTCGTCTGTCGGCGTGGGCGGAGCCAGAGGCGGAGCAGGCGGCTCGTCTGTCGGCGTGGGCGGAGCAGGCAGCTCGTCTGTCGGCGTGGGCGGAGCCAGAGGCGGAGCAGGCGGCTCGTTTGTCGCCGTGGGCGGAGCCAGAGGCGGAGCAGGAAACGGAGTCTCTGTGGGTGGTGGATGTCTCAGCTGGACTGCTGTGTTGGCCGTAGGGGGAATCATCACCTGCAGTGCGGAGAGTATACTACTCATCTGTCTCTCCAAAGCCCCAAGGCGGGCGTCTTGGTGTTCCGCCATGGCGTTGACGCAAGCCCCAAGAACGCCAAACTGTTCCTCTTGTTGTTCAAGTTGTTTGGCCTGTTGGTGCAATGCCCTTTTTACTGGGTTGGTCTCTGCGGGGTCTTGTGTGCTTTGCAGTGCTGGAGCAGGAGGTGGAGAGGATGACGTTTGCAGGACCACCAGGGTTGATGGTGGCGTCAGAGTGGCAGGCGTCCGGGCTGTCGGCGTGGGAGGAGCCAGAGGAGTGGGCGGAGTGTTCTCTGCTGATTGGGATTGTTCCTCCAGTTGCAGTTCAATGAGTACCTTGCTGTACCACTCATCCACCCAAGCCGGACTGTACTTCTCTGGCGGGTCCAACTTGCTTTGTGGCACTGGGGCAGGAAGTAGGACCGAAGCAGACAGCGCCCCCGCTGGAGGAGAGGCAGGCAGCATCCTCAGTGGAATGAGGTCTGCTTGTCCCGCTGACACGCTACTAGCACTGCCCCCCCCCTCAGGAAGCAGATTCCAGATGCTAGATGGAGCTGGTGGGGGGAGCGCTTGTTCGGCGGGAGCAGAGGGCACGGGCGGGTGGGCTCTAGGAAGCCTGGAATCTGGCCTTGTGCGTGTGCGCCGCTGGCGCCTTTCTGGACAGTTGCCAGCAGGTGGTGACTGAGGGGAGGAGAAGCCGCACGGGAAGAGCCTGGCAGACATTTTTGAGGGCAAAGTGTCCGACTGGTACCCCTTCTGCGCCTGCTCTGAGCTGGCCCGCTGCCGGAGCCTTCGAGTACTGGGTGGGGTGAACGACGTCCGGGTGGCTTGAGAGTGGGGGAGGAAACGGGTCTCTGCTTCCGTGAACTTAGCCATTAGCTGCCCCCATGCTACCATGGCGTCGACCGGAAGGTCTTCTTCGGACAGCTCGGCTTCGTCCTCCCATGGCTGCGCGTCCGCTCTGAGCTCCAGGAGGATGTCTTGCTTGTCCATGTTGGACAGGAACACTTCGTCTGGCTGGGTCAATCTGTTACGTCTTGGACGCATGGTTGTGGTTGTCGTGTTCCTTCCAAGGCAGAAGACAATGAGGAGCGGCGTACAGGTAAGATTTAAGTATTTTAATAAATAAAAGGCAGGACAAAAATACGAAAACTGAGGACGCTAGCAAGCGTGGAGCTAAACAAAAACCAAAATGTCACCAAGGGTGATAAACAAGGAATGCTAGCGTGCACCAACTTACGATGAGGAGAAAACCAGGGGAAACGTAAATGTTGCATAGAGCAAACATTGACCCAGCACTTACTGCTGGGTGACAGGAAACTATAAAGGGGAGTGATTAGCCAAAACACCTGGTGGAAACACTAATTGCCAAAACTAAGACAGGTGAGGAGAATCAGTGCCCATGGAAACCAAGAATAAACAGGGAAAGAGTGTGCACCCAGGAAACAGACTAAAGCAGAAACATAATCAACATAAATCATGCCATGATCCGGGTAACGGATCATGACACGGGGTAGATATGCATTCTACTGAGGTGGCAAATCATGATGCGTTCAGTCGATCGCAGCATCAAGTAACATTTGTATACTCTAGCCTTTAAATAGCCCCCCTGTTAGACCAGTTGATCTGCCGTTTCTTTTCTTTTCTCCTCTGCTCCCCTTTTCCTTGAGGGGGGGGGCACAGGTCCGGTGGCCATGGATGAAGTGCTGGCTGTCCAGAGTCGGGACCCGGGGTGGACCGCTCGCCTGTGCATCGGCTGGGAACATCTCTGCGCTGCTGACCCGTCTCCGCTCGGGATGGTGTCCTGCTGGCCCCACTATGGACTGGACTCTTACTATTATGTTGGATCCACTATGGACTGGACTCTCACAATATTATGTCAGACCCACTCGACATCCATTGCTTTCGGTCTCCCCTAGAGGGGGGGGGGGGGGGTTACCCACATATGCGGTCCTCTCCAAGGTTTCTCATAGTCATTCACATCGACGTCCCACTGGGGTGAGTTTTTCCTTGCCCGTATGTGGGCTTTGTACCGAGGATGTCGTTGTGGCTTGTGCAGCCCTTTGAGACACTTGTGATTTAGGGCTATATAAATAAAGATTGATTGATTGATTGAAATATGTCTGCCAGATGCATTATTGCAGGTTATAGCGATACAACTTAAGAAGGGGTCAGTTTGCATAGGTTTCAAATGATGGGAATGTGAGGAAAGTATAGAACTCTCCAGTCAAGTTGACTCGCACAAGGAGTGTAAATTGGAACGATCATTTTAATGGTTCTAATTTCAAAGAAGGAAAAACATTTAATTATTCAAGCAAATTGCAATCCCGAAAATCAGGAGCAGCCTCTTTGGGAGACAGACTGAAGGTGAGAATGTAAGCCACTAGAACTCTATTTTGTGTCCTCTTCCAATGATGTTTTTTCTTGGAATGCTGGAGGAAATGCTGAAAAAGTACAGGCAATGGTGTCTATAAAAGAGGAGATGGAAAATATTTATGTTAACCATATCAATTATGAAGTAAACATGGACCTGAATGACAAAAACATGCAATGAAGTGATGAAAATAATAGTTATCCACACTGTCTATGCGGAAACATGGGTTCCTGTTCTGTAGATGACCTCCCACCAAGAGTCTGGCCATGGAAAGATGGCTGTGCAAGTACTGATTACTCAAAAAATAATTTATATACTGGGAAAAGACTGCGAGATTCATTTTCAGGAGCAAGAAATATGTACAGTGAACTTGTTAGGGAAATTCCGGTCATCTGCATGCTAGCAAGTGTTGCTCTCGCGAGTGCAATGTGGATTAAACATTCCACTTTTCCAGTTAGTTAACAAAGGGGTCCACAATCAGTAAACAAAAAACCAAGGTTTGGTTCTCTTGTTCACATCAATCCAGGCAAACTGCACCACAGGGGTAAATGCTACAATATTCAATTTAACCAGATTAATAAGGGCTAGTGTGAACACACCCTCTGACCCCACGCACTCACCAGGTGGCAAGCAACAACCCCTTAATCTGCCCTTTGCCCCTTTTCTGTTTCGATCATATCACGGTTGGCTGTGATTTATTTTTTTTTATATATATACTTTAGACCAATGGTTCTCAAACTTTTTTCACCAAGTACTACCTCAGAAAAAACTTGGCTCTCCAAGTACCTTCTTAAAGGGGAACGGCACTTTTTTTTGTAATTTTGTCTATCGTAATTTTATCACAATCGTTATGAAAGACATGACGACAGATGGATTTTTTTTTTATGCATTCAAAATATTTAAAAAATGTATCAAAAGTCTGCTTACATTGGAGCCTATGGGAGCCGTTCAATTATGCCTATAGAGCCTATAAAAAAAACATCTAAACACCTCCATTAGGGTTTTATATACATTATGTAAGTATATATGTAATGTAGTAATGGGCACATTTATAACAACATTTAATATTTACGTATTTTGATCATTTGAATGTAGGCTTTTGTGGCACAATAATTTCCAAAACGCATCACAATGTTTGCGGGGTTTTTTTCTCGTCTCATGATTTCTGCTCACTGCAGACTACATGAGAGCCAACAAACATAATAAAACATCACTTACTGTGCAAGGTCTGCTGTCATTGGGATGCCGACTGCTGGGATGTTAATGTATTCCCATTTTTATGAAAAATGTCTCATAATCCTTGCGAAGAAACTGGGGGGAACAAACGCTTTTGGTGTTGTTCTCGCCAGTTCCAGGTCTCAAATGGCGGTCAAAGTGTCCCAACTTGTCAGATTACATCCTCAGCCATATACTTTCCAGGTGAGATGCACGATTTATGATCTAGAATAAACTTACAGGGAGCAGGGAAGCGAGGAAACAGCAGACCACTCGATGATGTAAACGTAGGGACACATGGTAGTGATCACGCCGCTGCTATAAATAGTTTGTCTGCGTTAGACTTAGACTTAGACTTAGACTTCCTTTTTATTGTCATTCAAATTTGAACTTTACAGCACAGATAAGAACGAAATTTCGTTACATAAGCTTATGGTAGTGCAGGATAAAAAGCAATAAGTTGCTTATATAAATAAATAAATATATATAAATAATATATACATATATATATAAAATAAATAAATATATATCAATATATATAAATAAATAAATAGGTTACTGTACAGATAAATATATTGCACTTTTTCACATGCGTCCACGTTTATGGATGTATGTTATATTGTATTTTTTTTTTCCAGCGAGTTAATCCATTTTGGGGGGAGTTGAGGGGATAATTTACTTATGATGCATTCAAGAGTCTTACGGCCTGAGGGAAGAAGCTGTTACAGAACCTGGAGGTTCTGCTTCGGAGGCTGCGAAACCTCTTTCTAGAGTCCAGCAGTGAAAACAGTCCTTGGTGGGGGTGGGAGGAGTCTTTGCAGATTTTCTGAGCCCTGGTCAGGCAGCGGCTTTTTGCGATCTCCTGGATAGGAGGAAGAGGAGTCCTGATGATCTTTTCCGCCGTCCTCATCACTCTCTGGAGAGACTTCCAGTCTGAGGCATTGCAGGCTCCAGTCCAGACAGAGATGCTGTTGGTCAGCAGGCTCTCTGTAGTGCCTCTGTAGAATGTGGTGAGAATGGGGGGAGGGAGCTGTGCTCTTTTCATCCGACGCAAAAAGTGCATGCGCTGCTGAGCTCTTTTTACAAGAGCTCCGGTGTGTAGGGACCAGGTTATATTGTCAGTTATCTGCACCCCCAGGAACTTGGTGCTGCTTACTATCTATACTATCTATACTATATACTATAAGATATATATATATATACTATACTATGTTAGCGCTTATAATAACAATATCACTAATACTTGGTTAATATACAAGTCACGAAATGTAAATTTGTATTTTTGGCGCTTTTTTAATGTTTTTTTAATCAGATTTTATGGGTCGAATAGAGGACCTCCCATTGGCTCCACTGTAAGTGGACTTTTATTTACGTTTATTTAATATTAAGAATGCAATAAAATAAATCCAGCCATCGTCATGTCTTTCATAATGATTGTGAAAAATAGGCAAACATTTTTAAAAAGTGCAGTCCCCCTGTAATGGCCAACATTAAAATACAGTAGCGTAGTAGTAGTAGTAGTAGTATTAACAAGTATATTTATTATTTTCGGCCAATGTAACATTGCACAGACTTTGAAGAGTAACACTGTGTTTGAATACAGGAAAATAAAAGACTGTGCTCCAATCAAGGGATTCTTTGGCGTACCACTATATAGAGCCGGCGTACTACTAGTGGTACACGTACCCCAGTTTGAGTATCCCTGCTTTAGACTTCATTGGCCTAACTGAAGTTCAGTTCTTTTACCAAATGTTCTTTTTCTTTTCTTTTTTTTTTTTTTATACAAATACAAGGAGAGGATAATCTTCTACTGTAATCTACAATACTGGATTAAACAAATGTAAAGGTGACTAAATTGGTGAAATTTAATTTAATCTGTAGAGGACTAATTATGAAAAACACGTACTTAGATTCTTGGAGATGATCTATCTAGAAGGCCGTAACTATTTTTTGATTTATTATTGATAACCCTACTTCATTTACCATAGTTAGGCCTGGAACCAATTAGTCACCAATAACATTGGTTTACTGTAATTTATAGTAAGAATATTTACAGTATACTGATGCTAAGAATTACTCCAACAATTGTGGGTCTTCTTGGTTTTTGGAGTGTGGGGGGTTGTTGTGCTGTCTAGCCTCTAAAGAGGTAGTAGTTCAAAATAAACAAACCATATTTCTATGTACCAGAGGTGGGAAGAGTAGACAAAGCACATACAGTACTCAAGACAGAGTACTGTTACTTTAGTGTAATATGACTCAAGTCAAAGTAAAACATAGTCATCCAAATAATTACTTGAAATAGAGTAATAAGTAAGTATTCAGGGAAAAAACGACTTAAGTACTGCTGAGTCACTTCTGATTTATTTAGTAGGGGTTTTATGAAACATGTGTGTGCGTGTGTGTGTGTGTGTGTGTGTGTGTGTGTGTGTGTGTGTGTGGGTGTGCTCTTGTACAGGCCCGGCCCTAACCAATCTGGCGCCCTAGGCAAGATTTTAGGTGGCGCCCCCCCACATCGGCAGTGAAGTGTATATACTCACAAGAAACTGAATAGCTTTGTCTTTGACCTTTTTTTTAACTTACAACCAGAGGTGGGTAGAGTAGCCAGAAATTGTACTCAAGTAAGAGTACTGTTACTTTAGAGATTTATTACTCAAGTAAAAGTAAGGAGTAGTCACCCAAATATTTACTTGAGTAAAAGTAAAAAGTATGTTGTGAAAAAACTACTCAAGTACTGAGTAACTGATGAGTAACATACACACTCATATCATATATATATATATATATATATATATACATACATACATACATACATATACATTGATATATACAGTATATAATTTATAAGTATTTATTTTGCTGTTTTTGTTTACATGTTAAAGGTGTTTTAATGAATATACATGCATGTTTAACATATAGATTCCTTTCTTTAATGAAGACTAGAATATAAGTTGGTGTATTACCTGATTCTGATGACTTGCGTTGATTGTAATCAGACAGTCGTGATGATAACGTCCACGTTTTCAAATGGAGGAGAAGAAAAGTTCCTCCTTTCTGTCTAATACCACATGAAAGTGGTGGGTTTTTGGCATCCTATTTGTCCAGCTTCCATATTCGTTTTTATACACTTTACAAGAAATATATTGGTGTCAAACTCCGTAGCTTGCTAGCTTGTTTACGCTGGCTTTCGGAGACTCTTGTTTTGAAAGCGCAGGCGCGATGGTGCGGCACTTTTATTGTGAAGACAGGAACGTCCTCATGTGCGGTCAGTCTTGAGGCTTTTGACGGTACGGTTGAAATAAAACAAGTATCTTTTTTCCTTCACACTTTTGATTGATTGATTTGAACTTTTATTATTAGATTGCACAGTACAGTACATATTCCGTACAATTGACCACTAAATGGTAACACCCCAATAAGTTTTTCAACTTGTTTAAGTCAGGTCATGTGACCACCTGGCTCTGTTTGTTTGGTCCAACGTCTCCAGTGACTGCATCTGATTGGTGGAACGAAGTGAAACGTCACCAGTAAGGCAGGCACTTTGAAGGTCTGTCTGACAGACCAAAACAAACAAAGCGTGCATTAACAGATCGATAAAAATTAGTAGCGAGTAGCGAGCTGAATGTAGATAAAAGTAGCGGAGTAAAAGTAGCGTTCCTTCTCTATAAATATACTTAAGTAAAAGTAAAAGTATGTTGCATTAAAACTACTCTTAGAAGTACAATTTATCCCAAAAGTTACTCAAGTAGATGTAACGGGGTAAATGTAGCGCGTTACTACCCACCTCTGCTTACAACTATACCTAATATGTAAAGGGGTGGAAAAGTGACTATTACCTGCAGGGCAAACATTAGCTAACCAGAAGGCAATAACAATGTAAACAAAAAACACCTGCTTAAAAGATCTAATACAAATGTCCCTGAGGAATGTAAGGTGGGAGTACTGTAATTACCTAACGTTACATTATTATTTTCCATAACAATTTAGCCCCCTCCACAATATTAACCCGACGTTAAAACAGAACTAGCTATTTATTGATTAGCAATTGCCAAATCATGTAACATTAGCTTAATGCTAAAAAGCCAGGTTACTATCACATTCTGTAACAGACAAATAATTTCATGTAGGCTAACGCATACTTGCCAACCTTGAGACCTCCGATTTCGGGAGGTGGGGGTTGGGGGCGCGGTCGGGGGTGGGGCGGGGCGTGGTTGGGGGCGTGGTTAAGAGGGGAGGAGTATATTGACAGCCAGAATTCTCCAAGTCAAGTATTTCATACATATATATATATATATATATATATATATATATATATATATATATATATATATATATATATATATATATATATATATATATATATCCTGAAAATATGCAAACAAAACTGTGTTTAGATAATTGATACTTCAAACTTGCATAAATAAATATTAAGGAATATAACATAACTTGGCTTCTGAGAGCTTCAAAATGTAATGAATAAAATGCTAAAGTTGTTGATAAACAAGCAATTATTTTAATAATTAAATATGGTAATTTTAAATGAATTATTATGATAATTTAAAATTAATTATTTCAAATATGTTTATTTTAATGTATAATTATATGGCTGGATGTAATAAGGAGTCAGAAAAAATATAAATAAAAATACAATAAATTTTTAGCAAAATATAGTAAAACTGTATTTAGTTTTTTTTTTTTTTTTAATTAAATAAATATATTTATTTTTAGGTAAGATAAACATAATAATACAATTTATCTGTACTCTGGATGATTTAGTTCTTGTCACCCTGTTGTCCTCCCATCAATAGGGAGATTTTCGGGAGAATATTTGTCCCGGGAGGTTTTTGGGAGAGGCGCTTAATTTCGAGAGTCTCCCGTAAAATTCGGGAGGGTTGGCAAGTATGGGCTAACGTTACCTACCTGCTACCTCTGTCTTTTCTCGTTTCTCCTCCTCTTTTCTCTTTTTTCTTCCCTGGGCACCTGACAGTTTTGGCCCTTTTGACATCTTGTGTTGATTTTTTGATGTGGTGACGTCCAAAAAGAGTCATGATACGGGAAGGGAGGGGGCGCACCGTGCGGGGGGAGGGAGGGGCGGGGGGTGGGGGGGGTCGTAATGTTGTAACAAATAATATTTCTATTAAATAAACATTACTTTGCATTTTAATTAACGTGGGATTATTTTTTGTATTTAGAAGTAATAGTACCAACTTTTATTTTTTATTTTTTTTCTCCAACATTTGTGGCACTGGCGTGGCGCCCCCTGATGGACGGCGCCCTTAGCATTTGCCTATACGGCCTATGCCACGGGCCGGCCCTGTTCTTGTATTTTCTACCCTTCTTGAGACATCAACAAAACAAAGTTAAAGTACCAATGATTGTCACACACACACTAGGTGTGGTGAAATTATTCTCTGCATTTGACCCATCACCCTTGATCACCCCCTGGGAGGTGAGGGGAGCAGTGGGCAGCAGCGGTGACCGCGCCCAGGAATCATTTTTGATTTAACCCCCAATTCCAACCCTTGATTCTGAGTGCCAAGCAGGGAGATAATGTGTCCCATTTTTATAGTCTTTGGTATGACTTGGCCGGGGTTTGAACTCACAACCTACCGATCTCAGGGCAAACATTCTAACCACCAGGCCAAGGAAAAGTACCGTCCATATGAGGACCGGTGAGAAAAAAGTCACAAGTGGTAGAAAATGGATGGATGGATGTTTGTAATTGGTTTTTAATCTTAATTATTTACTTCAAGTTATTACAGTATGTCTCTATATACATGTTTATTTAATTTTTTTAAATACATTTTGGTCAAAGGGGGCCCATTTTAATTTCTTACACACACTTGTTATTACATGTTGGCCAGAGGGGGAGCACAATCATTTTTTTACACACACTTGTTATGTCATATGTTGACCACAGGGGGAGCACTTTTAAAACTGAAAAATAGAAAAATACCTTCTTTTTAGGACCACCCTAATTTTGACAGATTTCACCACCAGGGGTGCAAATGAGACATTCTCTATTAGATGCAATGGTTTTCCGTATTGGGACCATGATTTATGTCCTAACTTCTTCATTTTATACTTGGCAAACTCATCCTGTATGTTTGACACCCCTGATTTAATGTCTGTAAATGTATTTGAAATGGGACATTCTAGTTTACTGCCCTGGAATGTGTTTTTCCTTCCGAATGAAAAAAGCATCGTAATGATTTTGAAACTCATTGCCACCCCGAGTCAGCTTACCCGCCCGTCTCAGACTACTCAGACGTAGACTTTGGTCGTGTGATGTCGTAGGGGTCACAAGCAGCAATGGCAATCAAAGCATGAGGAGGGCATTGGGTTGAATGTGTTGTGTGTGCTTAGCCCACATTCATACACCCTGCAGGACATGGTGGAACATGTGATGGGGATCATCACCTTCAACAGCCCACCCCACCATCCTTTTAGCCCAGATCACCCACGCTTTCTGCTTGGATCTGAGAAAACCCTTTCGGGTTTTTTTCTCGCTGCAATGATCACGCTCGCTCTCGTCCTGTTGTGATGCAAAAAAAAAAAATCAGTTTTGGTTAGGTTGGACGGTATACCGGTATTAGTATAGTACCGCAATACTAATGAATCATATTCGGTACTATACCGCCTCTGAAATGTAACGGTCTGCCACCATATAAACTCAGGAAATATGTCCCTGGACACATGAGGACTTTGAATATGACCAATGTACGATCTTGTAACTACTTGGTATCGGATTGAAACCTAAATTTGTGGTATCATCCAAAATTAATGTAAAGTATCAAACAACAGAAGAATAAGTGATTATTACATTTTAACAGAAGTGTAGATAGAACATGTTAAAAGAGAAATTAAGCAGATATTAACAGTAAATGAACAAGTAGATTAATAATTCATTTTCCACCACTTGTCCTTAATAATTTTGATAAAATAATAGAATGGAAAATGACATGGCATTCACCGAACCCTTCTTTAGTGAAAAATAAAAAAAACATTTTTTTTCAAATTCCAGACAAAGTTATATGTTTTTTTTACTGGTGCACAAAATTAACCGTGCATGAACATCACCTCAAGGAACAAAACCAACACAGTGCATGAGCTCCAACAAATTACACACCTGCAAATCAGATGGAAAATTAGAGGGAACATTGTTTGGGGGTATCCATAATATGCCAATAGGGAGAGGTTTTTATTTACATGATGAGTCGGGTGTGTCTTGACCTCCGCGGTGGAGGCTCCGCCGAACCCCTGAGGCCAACTCACCGAACCCCTAGTGTTCGATCAAACCCAGGTTAAGAACCACTGCACTAGAGAAAAGCACTATATAAATATAATTCGCAAATGATACAAAGGTTAGATATTATATATCAGATATTAATATTTTGTATGTACGCAATGGACAATGCTTTTGCGTGACTGAGACAACGCTGTAAATCGCTTTGAGTCACTAGAGAAAAGCGCTATATAAATATAATTCACAATTCACAAAAAATGGTACAAAGATTAGATATTACATATCAGATATTAATATTTTTTATGTACGCAATCGACAATTTTTTTGCGTGAGTGAGACCAACGCTGTAACATTTACCAGGGACCTATTTAATAAATACTTGAGAAATCTTCCAGAAAACCTGACTTTTCGACTATTCAACAAAAGAGCATGTGTAGAGTGTAATGAGGCCCTCTTAGAAAAATTGGTAGATGGAATCCTGAATATCTGTAATTTACTAACACCTTTGGTAAAAGAAAACAAAATAATATACTTTTATTATAGTGTTATTATCATTGCAAAATGTATTACAATTTAAAAGTTAATCTCATTGGATATATGTGATTCTGTATGTAATGTAGTGTCCTGCAATGTATGTTATCTCAAACTAATACATTTTAAAATAATGTTCCTGGCAAACTACATAAAATAGCTCTGTCTTGGAGGACTAGGCAATGATCTTGACATAAGCCTGTCTGTTCTCCTATTAACCGTTTTGGGGTCACCGAGTCTCCTTCACCTGTCACCCCGCTACATCAACAGAACTTGAGGTTATAGGTTAGCTCAGTGGCAAAAGCCAGAGACTGACTGAACATCAAATACTTTGACAAGCTGTTTAAAGTCTGTATTTACATGAAGATTTACCCACTCAAACAAATGAATGAGGGTTTTGAACTTTGTTGAACTGTGTAAAAAAGACAACAGCGTCATCACCATGGGAACGATGATATACATTGTGGTTTATGGTTTATGGTTTATGGGTTAGGTTTATTTCTAACACGCATACAGTTATAATGTGACCCATCACATATTTCCAGTTTCTCATTACAACATGTCTGAAAAGGAGTAAAAGAAAGAAGCAGAGATGATTTAATCCTACCCCTTTTCAATGTCATAGCATTTACAAACAAATTTGTTCACTTCCTGTTCGCAATTTGTGAACAATTTAAAACAGTAAATAATAAGGTTCTCAATAAATAGTTAAATACATTGTAATTCACATAATGAGATGAATAAAATTATCTAATTTTTTTGATAAGGTTCTTCTTTGTACTTTGTAAACACTTTGAACAGTTTCTCAAACTGGATCACCATTGTTTGAACTATTTTCTTGATTCATTAATTATTTTTTTTTCCATATACTTAATGTTTTAATTGTTGTACGTGCAGAGAAAAGTTTTCGTTTTAATTTTTCTCTAAAATTATATTTCTTGATTTGTTGAGAAATAATATTGTATGTTATTGGGTAGCAGGTTATAATTTGCTTTGGACATAATTTTAGCTCTTTGCAAATGCACCAAATAATTTAATTTCAACCTTTTTTATTCAATGAATAAAGGGTTTGAGTGTTTTTATATCCAACATTATGTGTTATTTTAACATACCTCGTTTGTTACACGGTTAGTGAATTAAGTGTATTTGTGTAGTTATTTCCCTATATTTCTACACAGTAACTCAGATATGGTAACACTAGCGAGCAGTAAAGAATATGGAGGGATTTTTGGTCCGGAACTTATTTTGCTTTATTCATTATTGAAGTATGTCTTGCCACGTTATAGTGTATATGAGATTTCCAGTTCATGTTATTGTCTATCATTTGTTTTACTCTCTCAATGTCTACAATGTCTATTTGTATTTGTGTTTGACTTTCTCTTCTTCTGTTACTGAATGGAATTGTTTTAGTTTTACTGAGACTCAAAGACAGTCTGTTTTTGTCAAACCATCTCTTTAATTTGTTCCTTTATTTTGATATTATTTGTTTTAGCTTCTGCTTGTTCTCTCCTGAACAAAACATAGTCACATCATCAGCAAAAAGAACTAACTTTAAGTATTTTGTAACTTTACAAATGTTGTTTAAATAGAGATTGAACAAGTTTGGTCCCAGCCCTGCGATGAGGTGGCGACTTGTCCAGGGTGTACCACGCCTTCCGCCCGATTGTAGCTGAGATAGGCTCCAGCGACCCACCGCGACCCCAAAAGGGACAAGCGGTAGAAAATGGATGGATGGATGGAAGTTTGGTCCCAATATTGATCCTTGGGGTACGCCGCAAGATATATTTGTCATGTCTGTGTGATCATGTTTTGTTTGGCCATGTGTTTTTTTGGATTTTGTCAGTTCCTGTTTTTTCACTCCCCGTTTTGTTTCCATGACAACCCATTAGTTTTCACCTGTCCTCATGTCACACACCTGATTCATTTGCACTCACGCACCTGTTGTTAATCATGTCTGTGTCTGTGTGCAAGCTCTTCCTCCTCCGGGCGGAAGCAGGCTGCTGCCAGCCCCGCGGCTCCAGGACAACGTCACGCCACCGTCAGCAGATGACATCACAGCTCAAGATTTTTTTTCTCTGAACTCTTTTTCTTTTGATCACCCGCCTCCAGCAAAATACTCTAATACCATGACCATGATAAAGCATCATCAAAACATGTTACTGAACATTAGATCTTGTCAAACAAAGCCACGTCCTAGTTTTTATGCCCCGCCCTCATCACAAAATGTTTATTTTTTTCCGCCCACACAACCTCAGGTGGCGGATAAAGAAATATTTGTTGGACAATTTAGAGGGGAGGATTCTGCCCCCCTCCTGACCTCCCTCCACCTGAGGGGGGGGGGGCTAGGGCTGGGAATTGTTCAGGTGGGGTGGCTCAACATCGCCACACCAAGCCGCTACCTCCGGTCCGGCCACCACCACCAGTTTTTCGGCCCGCCAAGCCGCAACTTCCGGTCCGGCCACCACCACCAGTCTTTCGGCCCGCCAAGCCGCAACCTCCGGCCCGGCCGCCACCACCGGTCTTTCGGCCTGCAAACCCCAACCCCCAGCTAGGCCACCAGCACCAAGTCCAAGGCTAGCACCAGCAGCACCACGCCAAGCTTCATGACAGGTCCCAGTACTTGCACCACGGCGAGTTCCGGTACCAGCTCAACGGCAGGTTCCAGTACCTTCACCCAGCCAAGTGTCGCCAGTCGCAGCTCCACGCCGCCAAGTGCCGCCGGTCGCAGCTCCACGACGCTAAGTGCCGCCAGTCGCAGCTCCACGACGCCAAGACCAAGATCCATGCCAAGACCAAGATCAATGCCAAGACCAAGACCCTCCATGCCAAGACCAAGAGCCAAGCCAAGACCAAGACCCGCCATACCAAGATCCGCCATGCCAAGACCCGCCATGCCAAGACCCGCCATGCCAAGACCCGCCATGCCACGCTTCGCCACGCCAAGCTTCGCCGCCTGACGCGCCACGCCAAGCTTCGCCGCCTGCCACGATGACGACGCATACACCTCCTCGTCGGCCACGGATGTAGCCATTCCATGGGCGTCCGTCACACCAAGTACGCCGACCTCCTCGTCGGCCACGGATGTGGCCATTCCCAGGTCGCCCACCTCGTCAGGTGCAGCGGCGTTCTACGCGTCGTCGCCACCTAACTCTGCCCCGGTGGATTCAGGGACATGTGGTCTGGCGACCCACCGCCATGTCCCCCTCCTGCCCTCCCATGACTCTAGATCCTGTTTTGTTTTTTTTGGTTTCTTGGACATGACGAGGGTCATCATTTTGTGAACAAATGTTCACTTGTTTGTGAATGACTGAGCATTTCATAGAAACTGCTTTTGTACCCAATCATGGCACCCACCTGTTCCCAATTAGCCTGTTCACCTTCGGGATTTTCCAAATAAGTGTTTGATGAGCATTCCTCAACTTTATCAGTCTTTTTGCCACTTGTGCCAGTTTTTTTCAAACATGTTGCATGCATCAAATTCCAAATGAGCTAATATTTGCAAAACATTACAACGTTTTCCAGTTGGAACGTTAAGTATCTTGTCTTTGCAGTCTATTCAATTGAATATAGGTTGAAAGGGTTTAACAAATCATTGTATTCTGTTTTTATTTACGATTTACACAACGTGCCAACTTCACTGGTTTCAGGGTTTGTAATTTCAATGGTAGTAATTGATTAAAAAAGACATTTGAGAAATTATTCATGGCCAGATTCAGTAGAGACTGGGAGAGGTATGGCTTTCCACCTCTATGGGGAATTTGTCACAACATGGTCAGGTTAGACTGAATGAATGAAAGAGGTAAATAAACCACAGTAGTAGGCTTGCATGTAGACCACGACCCTGCCTTGCAATCACTATTGTTTATTCTAGTTTAAGGTTCCGGCATTTAAGACATTTTAGTTACGCAGTAGTAATGGGAATTTAGTCAGGATCTTTTGCCCCTATGTTGCTGCTTGAATTATTTTATGTATATTTTTCTAATTTAAAAATATAATTATATTCCATCCATCCATTTTATACTGCTTGTCCCTTTTTGGGGTCGCGGGGGGTGCTGGAGCCTATCTCAGCTGCTATGGCTTTAAAATAATTTTAATCAAATAAATATAACCATAGTTTTGAAATTAAGTAAACATAATTAATTATCAAGAATTATCATTTGATGATGCAAAGTCTCCAACACAGAAGCATATTAGAAACTGTCCAGTAAGAAACGTGTCTGCATCATTCAACTTATGTTTTGAGCTTAAAGTAATGAATTGTTGTGTCATTAAAAAAAACAATTACCACTCCATTCCAGCTAAAAGACAACATAAGTCCATTCCAAACCATTTATTATAATTAGGGTAATTGCTTTTCGTACCTACCATTGTTCTCTGTTTGAGGTATGTCTCTTGATCAAGCCTTTTTGAACATTCCACACTACAAAATAATAAAAAATACGTATGTTAGTGTTTGTGCTGATATCATTAATATCGGTATCAGCCAATACTCAGGGCTCCAATATCAGTGCAAAAGTTAAGGAAAATTCTGCAATGTTCTGAGATTATTTTCTTTCAATAACATTGAATCAATTTGTGATTTTATGAATTTTTTATCAATGTTTTAAGTGTTTTTTGTGACCTTCACCTCAAAAAGCACCGGATTTAATTTAAAAAAAATACTTATTTTATACCACATATACTTAAGAATCACAAACTCAAAGCTCATTGTCAAATTACTGTACTGTTTGAATTAATCATAACGAGCAATAGTATTAATTAATTATAATTACAAAAAAGAAACACCTTATATTCTACTTTTAGGCTCACTGTAGGTTTCAACAAGTCAAATGTAAGACTTTTTAAGACTTTTAAAACCATAATGATTATAATTTGAGACCAATTCATATCCATGCGGACAAAAGTTACAAAGACAAAGGAAAATCAGAGGGCCAGAAATAAATTATAAGTAGATTAATTCATTCACTGCTCTTTCACATTAGAAAATAAAATGGTTAAACTAACTAAATACACCAGAAGCCACTCTAATGTAAAATATTTGAAAAAAAATGTTTGAAAAAATCATAATAGCCATTTTTTCAGATTCGCCATAGAGCTGTATAATTGCAAAAGGTGAAAGGGACTGTTAGCATCGCTGTTAAATCCAAACTAATAACTTTTTCAGTGTTTTGCAGCTTTCAGAATTGGGTTGGGTTAGATAAAAACATCTGCAGTAATACTGTACCTGCACAAAGTTGTGAAAAACGGAGAGTGCAGACAGAGCGATTGTTTAAAAAGACAGAAGACGATTATGGTTTGCAAGCCTCAAACAGAATTTGGATAACATTTAAATTTGCTCAGCTCATTTTGTATCTGGTATGCATGAATACATTTTACCTGTTTTCTGTGACTTTAAAAAAAAACGTACTGCTAATAAACAATGACTATTTTTTTTTTTTTTTTTTTTCCAAGATGGCGCTGCTGTAGTGGCTGCTGTTGGCAGGAGCTCTGTGCTCTTGAGTCATCCTTTTGTGTTTCCCTCTTGTTTATCATGTGTTATTATATATACATATATTTTTTGCCTTTTGGTTCGGGACCCTTTGGGACTGTGTGACAAGGGGTGGCACTTTCGTGACTTCTGCGGTGCTTTTTTGTGGACTCTGGATCTGCCTCCCGGGAGCCTTTTGGCCATGGAGACCAGCTGCTGGGTTTCGGCCACACCAGAGTCCGTTTGGAGAGACTGGAGGAGATGCGGATGAAGAGACAGAGCTGAGGAGCTAGCGCTGAGCGCCGGGACAGACAAGCTTGACAGTGTTTTGGCTGAATGAGCAGGTATCGGACACCTCGGTCTCCTGAGACACATCCTCGCTTATCCATGCGGACTGGACACTGGCCGAGTTAGTGGGCGGCCGAGAGTGGAGTCGGCTCTCTTGGTTGCTTTGTTGGGTCTACTTCGGTCTCTTGCCATGCACCCTCCACCCCAGAAGACGATGGCGTGGAACACCGTAGAGGCCATCACAGTCAGGGCCGGCCCGTGGCATAGGCCGTATAGGCAAATGCTAAGGGCGCCGTCCATCAGGGGGCGCCACGCCAGTGCCACAAATGTTGGAGAAAAAAAAAAGAAAAGAAAAAAAGTTGGTACTATTATTTCTAAATACAAAAAATAACCCCACGTTAATTAAAATGTAAAGTAAAGCCTATTTAATAGAAATAATATTTGTTACAACATTACGCCCCCCCCCCCCCCCCCCCCCCTTCCCCCCGCACGGTGCGCCCCCTCCCTTCCCGTATCATGACTCTTTTTGGATGTCACCACATCAAAAAATCAACACAAGATGCCAAAACTGTCAGGTGCCCAGGGAAGAAAAAAGAGAAAAGAAGAGGAAGAGAAACGAGAAAAAGACAGAGGTAGCAGGTAGGTAACGTTAGCCTACATGAAATTATTTGTCTCTTACAGAATGTGATAGTAGCTGGCTTTTTAGCATTAAGCTAATGTTACATGATTCGGCAATTGC
Organism: Nerophis lumbriciformis; assembly: GCF_033978685.3. Taxonomy (NCBI): domain Eukaryota; kingdom Metazoa; phylum Chordata; class Actinopteri; order Syngnathiformes; family Syngnathidae; genus Nerophis; species Nerophis lumbriciformis. The sequence goes on from NC_084561.2 coordinate 28,598,632, forward strand.
TAATCAATAAATAGCTAGTTCTGTTTTAACGTCGGGTTAATATTGTGGAGGGGGCTAAATTGTTATGGAAAATAATAATGTAACGTTAGGTAATTACAGTACTCCCACCTTACATTCCTCAGGGACATTTGTATTAGATCTTTTAAGCAGGTGTTTTTTGTTTACATTGTTATTGCCTTCTGGTTAGCTAATGTTTGCCCTGCAGGTAATAGTCACTTTTCCACCCCTTTATATATTAGGTATAGTCGTAAGCCTAGTTGTTAAAGTGCACATCAATAATGTTAATTAAGCAATATCACATGAGAGGGAATGCTGTTTTTTAATTTAAGCACTGTTGCTGGAGCCACAAATTGTTGTACTTGCACTCACCCACCTTATGCACGTAATTCGGCTTTGCTGTGGGCTTTCATTGGGTTTTCTCCGCTGCTATACTACAGCTCTAACAACACACTGCTGCGATTGATAAATTCTAATCGGGCAGCACAGGTAGCCTACTTTCGTTCCGTTTTGGCTATAACGTAACTACGTTATAGCCTCCTCTAAAATCTAAACATTTAAAAGCAAGACTGAAGTTTATGTATGATTTAAATAAAAGTAATATTAATAGATTTTTAACACGTTTCAAATCTGTATGTAAGACCTTTTATGAGATTTAAGGAGAATTTTAGACATTTTAAGGCTTTAAATTCAAATTGTTGGATTTAAAACTGTTTAAGACCCCGCAGATATCCTCACTCTGTTGTCCAAGTTGCAGACATTCTCCATGTTTGTTTTACTCTTGAAATGTGTGTGTCCATCTTAAACATTAATTTATGTTGCAACATATTCAACCCACCCACATTAAGAGCATTTGTAAACTGTTGAGAACAATCCATAGTAGTCATTTTTGTTGGTCAATGAGAGACGATGAGGGATTATTATCACACTTCAACTTCTCTGTCTTGTAAATGCTGCTTATTTGCTAGGTCAGCATTGCAATTGAGAATATGTTCTTAATTACCTTACCCCGGATAAATAAAGCTTAAATAAATACATAAATATGTATAAACTAGGAACAGAAGGAAGTAAATATTTACATTCTACTTTACTCAGAAAGCTTTGCACTGTAGACGGGAACAGGGGACGACAATTGTGCTGTTCGAGCAATAAATACTTGATATTGTTACACATTGCTGTTCCTGCTTTGTCTACACAAGAATTAAACATACATTTTGATTAGATAGTTGCTGTGCGCGTTTGAGCGTCGCTCAAAGACAAATTTGACTGCCGAAAATTATGCTGATTGGCCAAAATGTGCTTTGGACAAAGTTGCATAATTCGTGGGGACTGATTGCCTTTGTGTGAATTGGCGCGACTGCAACATCGCGAAATACAGAAGGGACTGACTAATGAACATCCTTCACTGATAAGAATACATGTTGCAAAATTCCCCAGAAATGAACTCCAACTCCTATTGCACTATTGCTGTACTTATAAGCAGACGTACTGGGGAAAAATGTGTAAGTTTACGTTTTAATTGCATTAACTTTGTTATTTTTGCACACATTTCCCATGAATTAGTTTTAGTACAAAGCATGCATCAAAGTAAATAAAAGTTTGATTAAAAAGTAGGAAAATTGTTTCACATAATTGGGTCAAATGCAGAGAATAATTTCGCCACACCTAATGTGTGTGTGACAATCATTGGCACTTTACTTTAACTTTAACTTAAAAAGTAAAAAAAAGTCATTTAATGTGGTGTGTGGGGAGGAGGGGGTCAAAATAAAATGTTTGCTTGTGGCCACAGTTTAGCCAGGAGTAATTATAATAGGGAAATTTGCTGAAGAAAAAGTAGTTGATGAACAAATATAAACATGATTTTTTTTTTATATAATATATGCACGACCCCAAAAGGGACAAGCGGTAGAAAATGGATGGATGGATAAATATAAAATATAAATATCGGGAAATAACTACAAAAGTACACTTCATTCATTAACCGTGTTACAAAATAGGTCAATTAGGAATATTACATAATGTTGGTTTTTGAGAACATACATGTGGAGGGGGGCGTGGTCGGCGCGCCTTCTGCGGGAAGGGAGTGTGTATGGCCCGGCTTCAAAGCCCAGCTGACAGGTGAGTAGATTGCCCAGCTGGGTCTAATTATCTAACCACCTGTCACCTTTATCAGCAGCGTCCGAGGCCATGAGAGGGGCGCGTATGAGAGGAGAGAAAGACCCACATGAAGAGAAGGAGGCGGCTGGCGACACAGGCCTGAACGACACAAAATATAAAAATAAAAGACTTGTTCAACCCTGTATCCCGGGCTCACGAAGGTTCTGTCGGTCCCAGGAGAACCCACCACGCAGGAGACGTTTTCTGAAGTGTTCCTGAGCCCATGTGGTGATATCCTTTACACAGTGATGTCGCTTTTTGATGCAGTACCACCTGAGTGATCGCTTACTTGCAGTGATTTCTCCAGATTCTCTGAACCTTTTGATGATATTACGGATCGTAGATGGTGAAATCCCTAAATTCCTTGCAATAGCTCGTTCAGAACAGTTGTTCTTAAACTGTTGGATAATTTGCTCACGTATTTGTTCACAAAGTGGTGACCCTCGCCCCATCCTTGTTTATGAATAACTGAGCATTTCATGGAAGCTGCTTTTATACCCAATCATGGCACCCACCTGTTCCCAATTAGCCTGTTCACCTGTGGGATGTTCCAAATACGTGTTTGGTGAGCATTACTCAACTTACTCAGTCTTTTTGACACTTGTGCCAGCTTTTTTGAAACATGTTGCAGGCATCAAATTCCAAATGAGCCAATATTTGCAAAAAATAATATATTTTTTCCTCCTCTCTGAGCTGCCACCTTACCGTGGTAGAGGAGTTTGCGTGTCCCAATGATCCTAGGAGCTATGTTGTCCGGGGGCTTTCATGGCCCCTGGTATGGTCTCCCAAGACAAACAGGTCCTAGGTGAGGGATCAGACAAAGAGCAGCTCGAAGACTTCTATGGGAATGAAACAACAAAGACTCAGATTTCCCTCGTCCGGACGCGGGTCACCGGGGCCCCCTTATGGAGCCAGGTCCGGAGTTGGGGCACAATGGCGAGCGCCTGGTGGTCGGGCCTTTCCCCATGGGGCCCGGCCGGGCACAGCCCGAAGAGGCAACGTGGGTCCCCCCTCCAATGGGCTCACCACTCATAGCAGGGGCCATAGAGGTCGGGTGCAATGTGAGCTGGGCGGAAGCCGAAGGCAGGGCACTTGGCGGTCCGATCCTCGGCTACATAAGCTAGCTCTTGGGACGTGGAACATCACCTCGCTGGGGGGGAAGGAGCCTGAACTAGTGCGCGAGGTAGAGAAGTTCCGGCTAGATATAGTCGGACTCACCTTGACGCACAGCAAGGGCTCTGGAACCAGTTCTCTCGAGAGGGGTTGGACTCTCTTCCACTCTGGCGTTGAGAGGCGACGAGCTGGGGTAGCAATTCTTGTTTCCCCCCGGCTCAAAGCCTACACGTTGGAGTTCAACCCAGTGGACGAGAGGGTAGCCTCCCTCCGCCCTCGTGTGGGGGGACGGGTCCTGACTGTTGTTTGTGCTTACACACCAAACAGCACTTCAGAGTACCCACCCTTTTTGGATACACTCCAGGGAGTACTGGAAAGTGCGCCCCCGGGTGATTCCCTTGTCCTACTGGGTGACTTCAACCTTCATGTTGGCAACGACAGTGAAACCTGGAGAGGCGTGATTGGGAAGAATGGCCGCCCGGATCTGAACCCGAGTGGTGTTTTGTTATTGGACTTTTGTGCTTGTCACAGATTGTCCATAACAAACACCGTGTTTAAACATAAAGGTGTCCATATGTGCACTTGGCACCAGGACACCCTAGGCCGCAGTTCCATGATCGACTTTGTAGTTGTGTCATCGGATTTGCGGACTCATGTTTTGGACACTCGTGTGAAGAGAGGGGCGGAGCTTTCTACCGATCACCACCTGGTGGTAACTTGGCTGCGATGGTGGGGGAGGATGCCGGACAGACCTGGCAGGCCCAAACGCATTGTGAGGGTCTGCTGGGAACATCTGGCAGAGTCTCCTGTCAGAGAGAGTTTCAATTCCCACCTCCGGAAGAACTTTGAACATGTCACGAGGGAGGTGCTGGACATTGAGTACGAGTGGACCATGTTCGTGCCTCTATTGTCGAGGCGGCTGATTGGAGCTGTGGCCGCAAGGTAGTTGGTGCCTGTCGTGGCGGTAATCCTAGAACCCGTTGGTGGACACCGGCGGTGAGGGATGCCGTCAAGCTGAAGAAGGAGTCCTATCGGGTTCTTTTGGCTCATAGGACTCCAGAGGCAGCGAACAGGTACCGACAGGCCAAGCGGTGTGCGGCTTCAGCGGTCGCGGAGGCAAAAACTCGGACTTGGGAGGAGTTCGGGGAAGCCATGGAAAACGACTTCCGGACGGCTTCGAAGCGATTTTGGACCACCAGGCCCGGCCCTAACCAATCTGGCGCCCTAGGCAAGATTTTACGTGGCGCCCCCCCACATCGGCAGTGAAGTGTATATACTCACAAGAAACTGAATAGCTTTGTCTTTGACCTTTTTTTTAACTTACAACCAGAGGTGGGTAGAGTAGCCAGAAATTGTACTCAAGTAAGAGTACTGTTACTTTAGAGATTTATTACTCAAGTAAAAGTAAGGAGTAGTCACCCAAATATTTACTTGAGTAAAAGTAAAAAGTATGTTGTGAAAAAACTACTCAAGTACTGAGTAACTGATGAGTAACATACACACTCATATCATATATATATATATATATATACATACATACATACATACATATACATTGATATATACAGTATATAATTTATAAGTATTTATTTTGCTGTTTTTGTTTACATGTTAAAGGTGTTTTAATGAATATACATGCATGTTTAACATATAGATTCCTTTCTTTAATGAAGACTAGAATATAAGTTGGTGTATTACCTGATTCTGATGACTTGCGTTGATTGTAATCAGACAGTCGTGATGATAACGTCCACGTTTTCAAATGGAGGAGAAGAAAAGTTCCTCCTTTCTGTCTAATACCACATGAAAGTGGTGGGTTTTTGGCATCCTATTTGTCCAGCTTCCATATTTGTTTTTATACACTTTACAAGAAATATATTGGTGTCAAACTCCGTAGCTTGCTAGCTTGTTTACGCTGGCTTTCGGAGACTCTTGTTTTGAAAGCGCAGGCGCGATGGCGCGATGGCGCAGCACTTTTATTGTGAAGACAGGAACGTCCTCATGTGCGGTCAGTCTTGAGGCTTTTGACGGTACGGTTGAAATAAAACAAGTATCTTTTTTCCTTCACACTTTTGATTGATTGATTTGAACTTTTATTATTAGATTGCACAGTACAGTACATATTCCGTACAATTGACCACTAAATGGTAACACCCCAATAAGTTTTTCAACTTGTTTAAGTCAGGTCATGTGACCACCTGGCTCTGTTTGATTGGTCCAACGTCTCCAGTGACTGCATCTGATTGGTGGAACGAAGTGAAACGTCACCAGTAAGGCAGGCACTTTGAAGGTCTGTCTGACAGACCAAAACAAACAAAGCGTGCATTAACAGATCGATAAAAATTAGTAGCGAGTAGCGAGCTGAATGTAGATAAAAGTAGCGGAGTAAAAGTAGCGTTCCTTCTCTATAAATATACTTAAGTAAAAGTAAAAGTATGTTGCATTAAAACTACTCTTAGAAGTACAATTTATCCCAAAAGTTACTCAAGTAGATGTAACGGGGTAAATGTAGCGCGTTACTACCCACCTCTGCTTACAACTATACCTAATATGTAAAGGGGTGGAAAAGTGACTATTACCTGCAGGGCAAACATTAGCTAACCAGAAGGCAATAACAATGTAAACAAAAAACACCTGCTTAAAAGATCTAATACAAATGTCCCTGAGGAATGTAAGGTGGGAGTACTGTAATTACCTAACGTTACATTATTATTTTCCATAACAATTTAGCCCCCTCCACAATATTAACCCGACGTTAAAACAGAACTAGCTATTTATTGAATAGCAATTGCCAAATCATGTAACATTAGCTTAATGCTAAAAAGCCAGGTTACTATCACATTCTGTAACAGACAAATAATTTCATGTAGGCTAACGCATACTTGCCAACCTTGAGACCTCCGATTTCGGGAGGTGGGGGTTGGGGGCGCGGTCGGGGGTGGGGCGGGGCGTGGTTGGGGGCGTGGTTAAGAGGGGAGGAGTATATTGACAGCCAGAATTCTCCAAGTCAAGTATTTCATACATATATATATATATATATATATATATATATATATATATATATATATATATATATATATATATATATATATATATATATATATATCCTGAAAATATGCAAACAAAACTGTGTTTAGATAATTGATACTTCAAACTTGCATAAATAAATATTAAGGAATATAACATAACTTGGCTTCTGAGAGCTTCAAAATGTAATGAATAAAATGCTAAAGTTTTTGATAAACAAGCAATTATTTTAATAATTAAATATGGTCATTTTAAATGAATTATTATGATAATTTAAAATTAATTATTTCAAATATGTTTATTTTAATGTATAATTATATGGCTGGATGTAATAAGGAGTCAGAAAAAATACAAATAAAAATACAATTAATTTTTAGCAAAATATAGTAAAACTGTATTTAGTTTTTTTTTTTTTTTTAATTAAATAAATATATTTATTTTTAGGTAAGATAAACATAATAATACAATTTATCTCTACTCTGGATGATTTAGTTCTTGTCACCCTGTTGTCCTCCCATCAATAGGGAGATTTTCGGGAGAATATTTGTCCCGGGAGGTTTTTGGGAGAGGCGCTTAATTTCGGGAGTCTCCCGTAAAATTCGGGAGGGTTGGCAAGTATGGGCTAACGTTACCTACCTGCTACCTCTGTCTTTTCTCGTTTCTCCTCCTCTTTTCTCTTTTTTCTTCCCTGGGCACCTGACAGTTTTGGCCCTTTTGACATCTTGTGTTGATTTTTTGATGTGGTGACGTCCAAAAAGAGTCATGATACGGGAAGGGAGGGGGCGCACCGTGCGGGGGGAGGGAGGGGGGGGGGGGGGGGGGGGGGCTGTCGTAATGTTGTAACAAATAATATTTCTATTAAATAAGCATTACTTTGCATTTTAATTAACGTGGGATTATTTTTTGTATTTAGAAGTAATAGTACCAACTTTTATTTTTTATTTTTTTTCTCCAACATTTGTGGCACTGGCGTGGCGCCCCCTGATGGACGGCGCCCTTAGCATTTGCCTATACGGCCTATGCCACGGGCCGGCCCTGTGGACCACCATCCGCCGCCTCGGGAGGGTGAAGCAGAGCACTGTCAACACAGTGTATGGTGCGGATGGTGTTCTGCTGACCTCGACTGCGGGTGTTGTGGATCGGTGGAGGGAATACTTCGAAGACCTCCTCAATCCCACCAACAAGTCTTCCTATGAGGAAGCAGTGCCTGGGGAATCTGTTGTGGGCTCTCCTATTTCTTGGGCTGAGGTTGCTGAGGTAGTTAGAAAGCTCCTCGGTGGCAAGGCCCCGGGGGTGGATGAGAACCGCCCGGAGTTCCTTAATACTCTGGATGCTGTGGGGCTGTCTTGGTTGACAAGACATCGGGGGCGGTACCTCTGGATTGGCAGACCGGGGTGGTGGTTCCTCTCTTTAAGAAGGGGAACCGGAGGATGTGTTCCAACTATCGTGGGATCACACTCCTCAGCCTTCCCGGTAATGTTTATTCAGGTGTACTGGAGAGGAGGCTATGCCGGATAGTCGAACCTCGGATTCAGGAGGAACAGTGTGGTTTTCGTCCTGGTCGTGGAACTGTGGACCAGCTCTATACTCTCGGCAGGGTCCTTGAGGGTGCATGGGAGTTTTCCCAACCAGTCTACATGTGCTTTGTGGACTTGGAGAAGGCATTCGACCGTGTCCCTCGGGAGGTCCTGTGGGGAGTGCTCAGAGAGTATGGGGTATCGGACTGTCTGATTGTGGCGGTCCGCTCCCTGTACGATCAGTGTCAGAGCTTGGTCCGCATTGCCGGCAGTAAGTCGGACACGTTTCCAGTGAGGGTTGGACTCCGCCAAGGTTGCCCTTTGTCACCGATTCTGTTCATAACTTTTATGGACAGAATTTCTAGGCGCAGTCAAGGCGTTGAGGGGATCCGGTTTGGTGGCTGCAGGATTAGGTCTCTGCTTTTTGCAGATGATGTGGACCTGATGGCTTCATCTGGCCAGGATCTTCAGCTCTCACTGGATCGGTTCGCAGCCGAGTGTGAAGCGACTGGGATGAGAATCAGCACCTCCAAGTCCGAGTCCATGGTTCTCGCCCGGAAAAGGGTGGAGTGCCATCTCCGGGTTGGGGAGGAGACCCTGCCCCAAGTGGAGGAGTTCAAGTACCTAGGAGTCTTGTTCACGAGTGGGGGAAGAGTGGATCGTGAGATCGACAGGCGGATCGGTATGGCGTCATCAGTAATACGGACGCTGTATCGATCCGTTGTGGTGAAGAAGGAGCTGAGCCGGAAGGCAAAGCTCTCAATTTACCGGTCGATCTACGTTCCTATCCTCACCTATGGTCATGAGCTTTGGGTTATGACCGAAAGAACAAGATCACGGGTACAGGCAGCCGAAATGAGTTTCCTCCGCCGGGTGGTGGGGCTCTCCCTTAGAGATAGGGTGAGAAGCTCTGCCATCCGGGAAGAGCTCAAAGTAAAGCCGCTGCTCCTCCACATCGAGAGGAGCCAGATGAGGTGGTTCGGGCATCTGGTCAGGATGCCACCCGAACGCCTCCCTAGGGAGGTGTTTAGGGCACGTCCAACCGGTAGGAGGCCACGGGGAAGACCCAGGACACGTTGGGAAGACTATGTCTCCCGGCTGGCCTGGGAACGCCTCGGGATTCCCCGGGAGGAGCTGGACGAAGTGGCTGGGGAGAGGAGAGTCTGGGCTTCCCTGCTTAGGCTGCTGCCCCCGAGGCCCTACCTCGGATAAGCGGAAGAAGATGGACGGATGAATGGAACACATTTTTCCAGTTTGAAAGTTAAGTATCTTGTCTTTGCAGTCTATTCAATTGAATATTGATGTCTTGTCTTGTTTTTTTCTGTCTTGTGATGTGCATGTTTTAGTTTGAAAAGTAACTCTCCTCTCGTTTCAGGTCACTTGCCCTTCCTTTTGTGTCATCAGTCTGACGTCATCCCGATTCCCTAATTGTTTCCACCTGTTCCCTATTACCCTCATGTGTCTTATAAGCCCACTCCTTCCTTTGTTCTGTGCCAGATTGTTTCGTTTGTTCGTACTCTCTAGCATCCATGCCCATGTCCATGCCTTGTCTTGCCTTGCCTCGTCTTGTGCTTATGTTCTTTGATTCTGAATCCCTTCGTTGCTATTTTGAGTTTTCCTTTCTTCCTCCTCAGCAGAGTGATTTTTTGTTATTTAGTTTATTCAGCCGAAGTGGTAAGTTTCAGTTATTTTTCATTCTTTCCTCACATTTTTGAGTGACAATTTTTGTTAATACTTTATTAGATTAGATAGTATAGAATTTTTCATAGTTGTTGTTTCTTCCTCCTGTTGGAGCGTTTTTTGTTTATACATTTTATAGCATTTATTAATTATAGTTCGTCTTTGCTTTTGTGTTTTCCTCCGTTCGGAGCGAATTTTGGTTGTTCCTATTTTTTGGAACCTTTTTTGCCGGTTAGTTTTTGGATAAATAGATATTGTAATCCTTGACTTTGGAGGTGAAAAGGAAGCTGTCAAAATAAAAGCCTGTTTAAGTTCCCTACTCTGCATCTGAGTCCTATCCTTTTACCAAGCCCTGACATTACAATCTGGCCAGTATGGACCCAGCAGAGAAAGGACCGTTTTCAGCGATCCTACAAGCTCAAGAATCACGCCTCTCTCGCCAGGAGGAGTTTCAGATGGCGATGGCCGATTACATGAGCCGCCTTACCTAACCACCGCTTCGGCTCCCGTACCCGCTCTGCCTACGTCATATGACGGAGCAGGAAGTGAATTGGCGGCTCCAACTAAGTATTCAGGTGAAACAGGACAATGCAAGACATTCATCATAGACTGTTCTATTCATTTTGAATTTAACCATCACGCCTTCTCCACTGACCGAGCAAAGATTGCTTTCATGATGTCCCATCTAACGGGGAGAGCCAAAGCTTGGGCTTCCGCCGAATGGGGCCGGCGCTCAGCTATCTGCGGCTCGCTCACGGAATTCCAAGCGGCCCTACGAATGACTTTTGATCCAGTCACCGACGACCGGGAGAAAGCACAGGAGCTGAGCAGATTGAGGCAAGGCCAAGACTCTGTATGCGACTACGCCATCCGGTTCCGCACGCTATCGGCGGAGAGCGGTTGGAACTCCACAGCCCTCTATGACGTATTTTTGAAAGGGCTGGCCGCACCGATTCAGGACCTTCTCATTCCGTTGGATTTACCTGCCGGTTTGGACAAGCTTATCACGCTTGCCATTCGCACGGACAACAGACTCACTCAGCTCAGACGACATCGGAGCGCACGGACCACTACTGCGGGAAGGGCCACATACACTCGGACGCAGCATGGACCAGCCTTCCACCGCGCTTCACCCGAGCCGAGTCATCACCCTTCCGTGGAGGGAGGTGAGGATCCCATGCAACTGGGAAGAGCGCGGCTGTCGCAGGAGGAACGACAGAGACGACAGATTGAAGGAAGGTGTTTTTACTGCGGAGAGGTTGGTCACCTCGTCGCCACCTGTCCAGGTAAGCGACCCATAGGAGTGAGTCAACTCTCAGCTTCTACCCCCATTACGCGCACTCTCACTAAAGTGCAGGTAAAACATCACACTATCACAGACATTGGGGTACTTATTGACTCGGGGGCAGATGAGAGTTTAATGGACTGGGGTCTAGCTGCTAAACTAGGTATCAAGTCTGAGCCATTAGCCCGACCCATGAGAGCCAAAGCCCTAGATGGAAAGGAACTTTTTCTTATCACACACACCACAGAACCCATACACATGCGCATAAATAACCATGAAGAAAAGATTTGCCTGTATCTGTTCAAAACTTCTTCACACACTATGATTTTGGGACAACCTTGGCTTTTTCACCACAACCCCCATATAGACTGGAGGTCGGGTGAAATTAAAGCTTGGGGGAAGGACTGTGTCAATGAATGTGTCACCGGTGCTACACGAAATAAGGATGCAGCACAACTTAATTTGTTTTCTACGAACCCCACCACAGAATCAGAGTACCCGGACCTGAACTCGGTTCCTCCATGCTACCACCACATACGAGAGGTTTTCAGCAAAACAAAGGCCATGTCGCTTCCTCCTCACCGCCCGTACGACTGCGCCATTGATTTGGTCCCAGGATCCACCATCCCCAAAGGACGCCTGTACTCCGTTTCCGGACCTGAGAGGGCGGCCATGAAGGAGTACCTCACCGCCTCATTAAAAGCAGGACTGATTCGCCCCTCCTCATCACCGGCAGGTGCCGGATTCTTCTTCGTGGGCAAAAAGGATGGAACCCTGAGACCCTGCATCGACTACAGCCCACTGAACGACATCACCATAAAAAACCGGTACCCCCTCCCTCTCATGAACTCGGTGTTTGACCAACTCCAGCAAGCCAAGGTATTTACTAAACTAGACCTTCGTAATGCCTATCATCTCATCCGCATAAGGGAGGGGGATGAGTGGAAGACTGGTTTTAACACTCCCAGTGGACACTATGAGTATTTAGTCATGGCATTTGGACTCACCAATGCTCCTGCTGTATTTCAAGCCATGATAAATGATGTGCTAAGAGACTTCGTAGACCATTTTGTATATGTGTACCTTGATGACATTTTAATTTATTCTACAGACATTGAGACTCACAAGGTCCATGTGACCAAGGTCCTTAAAAGGCTACTGGAGAACCAGCTATTTGTCAAAGCTGAAAAGAGTGAGTTTCATGCCAACATTATCTCCTTCTTGGGCTTTATCTTAGCTCCTGGAGGAGTTAAGATGGACCCGGCTAAAGTTAGCGCTGTAGCCGACTGGCCTACTCCTGATAGCCGGAAGAGGGTTCAACAGTTTTTGGGGTTTGCTAATTTTTACAGAAGATTTATCAGAAATTTTAGCACAATAGCTGCCCCTCTCCATGCTCTCACTTCCACCCAGGTGCAGTTCCACTGGTCTCCAGAGGCTGAAAGGGCGTTCCAGAACCTCAAGCATCGCTTTACTTCAGCTCCTATCCTCACCATGCCAGATCCCCAACGCCAGTTTGTTGTAGAGGTGGATGCATCCAACGAAGGAATCGGAGCCGTCCTCTCCCAACGCTCGGAGAAGGATGGTAAAATGCATCCCTGCGCCTTCCTGTCAAGACGCCTATCCAAAGCTGAGAGGAATTATGATGTCGGTAACCGTGAGTTGTTGGCGGTCAAAATCGCTCTGGAGGAGTGGAGGCACTGGCTAGAGGGGGCCGTTTTCCCGTTCATTGTCTGGACTGACCATAAAAATCTTGAGTATATCAAAAAAGCTAAAAGACTCAATTCTCGCCAGGCCAGGTGGGCGCTCTTTTTCAACCGCTTCTTTTTTTCTCTCTCTTACAGGCCGGGGTCCCGAAACGTCAAGCCAGACGTTTTGTCTCGACTGTTCGACCCCGAGCCTGATGCCAAGGAACCCGAAACTATCCTTCCACTTACCCGTGTGGTTGGAGTAATCTCCTGGCAAATAGAAGATGAGGTGAAGCAGGCAAATGGTGGAGTCCCGCCACCTAGTGGGTGCCCAGATAATCGCTTGTTTGTCCCAGTTGAGTTGCGCCCACAGGTGATCCACTGGGCTCACACCTCCCTGCTTTCATGCCACCCGGGAGTTCGGAGAACGATGTTCGCCATCTCTCGGTGGTTTTGGTGGCCATCCATGGAGCCGGAGGTACGGGAGTACGTGGAGGCATGTTCGGTCTGCGCTCGGAACAAGACGTCCTCTGGATCCCGTATGGGCCTATTGCAGCACCTACCCATTCCCTCCAGACCGTGGTCCGACATCTCCATGGACTTCATCACGGGGCTCCCGGTCTCTCAAGGTAACACCACCGTCCTCACGGTGGTGGACCGTTTCACCAAAATGGTGAGATTCATTGCCTTGCCTAAGCTGCCCTCCGCCAAGGAGACAGCAGAAATCATGATGAACAATGTTTTTAAGATTCACGGCTTCCCTAAAGACATTGTCTCCGACCGGGGGCCCCAGTTTGTGTCACGGTTTTGGAGGGAGTTCTGCAGGCTCATCGGAGCTAAGGCCAGCCTGACCTCAGGTTATCACCCGGAGGCCAACGGCCAGACCGAACGCCTCAACCAACAACTGGAAAACTGCCTCCGGTGCCTGGTGTCCCAAAATCCCCCTACATGGAGCAAACACCTGGTCTGGGTCGAGTATGCTCACAATTCTTTACCTACATCTGCCACAGGGTTCTCGCCTTTCAAAGGTGCTTATGGTTTTCAACCTCCAGTCTTTCCAGACAATGAGCTGGAAGTGTCGGTCCCCTCTGCACATGCCATGGTCCGACGCTGCCGACGCATCTGGGCAGCAGCTCGTCAGGTGCTGGTTCGACAAGGGGACAGAGTGAAGAAGGCAGCGGATCGTAAGAGGCGACCCGCCCCGGCATATCGACCAGGGCAGAGAGTATGGCTCTCAGCAAAGGACATGCGGCTCAAAGTTCCCTCCAAGAAGCTAGCACCACGGTTCGTAGGTCCATACCCCATTACTAAAATCATAGGGCCCTCAGCAGTAAGACTCCGTCTGCCTCGGTCCCTGCGTGTACACCCGACCTTCCACGTCAGCAGAGTAAAACCTGTCAAAGAGAGCCCGCTGGTTCCGGCCACCATGTCCCCTCCACCACCCGAGATGATTGAGGGTGGCCCTGTCTACAAGGTCAAGAAGTTGTTGGCAGTTCGCAGTCGGGGTCGGGGCAGACAGTACTTGGTAGACTGGGAGGGGTACGGTCCGGAGGAGAGACAGTGGGTGCCTTCTCGATATATCATGGACTCCACCCTCATTGAAGACTTTCATAGGGACCATCCTGGACAATCTGGGCCGTCAGGAGTCGGCCCTAGAAGGGGGGGGGTACTGTCACACCGCGGTGAGGGATGTCTTGTCTTGGTTTTTTCTGTCTTGTGATGTTTTAGTTTGAAAAGTAACTCTCCTCTCGTTTCAGGTCACTTGCCCTTCCTTTTGTGTCATCAGTCTGACGTCATCCCGATTCCCTAATTGTTTCCACCTGTTCTCTATTATCCTCATGTGTCTTATAAGCCCACTCCTTCCTTTGTTCTGTGCCAGATTGTTTCGTTTGTTCGTACTCTCTAGCGTCCATGCCCATGTCCATGCCTTGTCTTGCCTTGCCTCGTCTTGTGCTTATATTCTTTGATTCTGAATCCCTTCGTTGCTATTTTGGACCTACTCAGTGGCCTAGTGGTTAGAGTGTCCGCCCTGAGATCGGTAGGTTGTGGGTTCAAACCCCGGCCGAGTCATACCAAAGACTATAAAAATGGGACCCATTACCTCCCTGCTTGGCACTCAGTATCAAGGGTTGGAATTGGGGGTTAAATCACCAAAAATGATTCCCGGGCGTGGCCACCGCTGCTGCCCACTGCTCCCCTCACCTCCCAGGGGGTGATCAAGGGTGATGGGTTAAATGCAGAGAATAATTTCGCCACACCTAGTGTGTGTGTGACAATCATTGGTACTTTAACTTTAACTTTAACTTTGAGTTTTCCTTTCTTCCTCCTCAGCAGAGTGATTTTTTGTTATTTAGTTTATTCAGCCGAAGTGGTAAGTTTCAGTTATTTTTCATTCTTTCCTCACATTTTTGAGTGACAATTTTTGTTAATACTTTATTAGATTAGATAGTATAGAATTTTTCATAGTTGTTGTTTCTTCCTCCTGTTGGAACGTTTTTTGTTTATACATTTTATAGCATTTATTAATTATAGTTCGTCTTTGCTTTTGTGTTTTCCTCCGTTCGGAGCGAATTTTGGTTGTTCCTATTTTTTGGAACCTTTTTTGCCGGTTAGTTTTTGGATAAATAGATATTGTAATCCTTGACTTTGGAGGTGAAAAGGAAGCTGTCAAAATAAAAGCCTGTCTAAGTTCCCTACTCTGCATCTGAGTCCTATCCTTTTACCAAGCCCTGACAAATATAGGTTGAAAAGGATTTGCAAATCATTGTATTCTATTTTTATTTACCATTTACACAACATGCCAACTTCACTGGTTTGGGGTTTTGTAGTATTCCGCCTTAAAAAGGATGTACTGTAGTAAAAATAGTTGAAGGGTGTACTTCACTTATGTGAACTACTGTATATGTACACATGCTTTATAAAGTTATTTTCAATATATTCTTTATTTATACAGTAAAGTGTAATTTAGGCAGTGTGACACATCTCTTAATCAACAGTGTGCTCCATCTGCTGGCATGTTTATTGTTTACAGATGTGACCTTTTCACATACACGCATGCATAGTTTGTAAAACAAACACCACCAAAGGTCTTATTGTATTTAGAATTCATGCATGTATATTGTCAGGATATTGTTGCTGTTATTCTTATATGTATTATTATAATTACTATTATGTCTTATAGTCTGCTCTGTCGTCCACAAACTTCGGGTATGCTCGTGCACATTTGTGCATGTTTTGAAAGTTTTGTTTAGTTCCAACACATTGATGTAGCCTACCCGCACTTTTGGTTAGAACATTGGTAACTGTTAGGCAGTCATGAGCAGTAACAAGCAGAGGTGTGGACTCGAGTCACATGACTTGGACTCGAGTCAGACTCGGGTCATGAATTTGATGACTTTAGACTCGACTTGACAAAATGTAAAGAGACTTGCAACTCGACTTAGACTTTAACATCAATGACTTGTGACTTCACTTGGACTTGAGCCTTTTGACTTGACATGACTTGACATGACTTGCTACTTTCCCCAAAATCCAACGCTTAAAAAGTTATTTGGGAGCGCTCCGTATTTTGCATTTTCTTCGTCTGTGTCTCTCTGCGTGTTGTTCCTGTCAGCTGGTGTGCTGTCAGTACAACAGCCAATCAAATTAGATCTACGTTGTTTTCATCACGCAGCATTCATCCAATCAAATTGCAGTACAACCACCGAACAAGTTGTCAAACAACGCAACAATTATGCCAAAGTTGGTTTCGTTCGGGTATAAAAACTACGACTTGGTCAACAAAAAACGAATTGCCGTATGCAAATCACGCAGTTCGAATATTACGCAACAACGTTCAACATTTGAAGTTGCACAAAGAAGGGTAAGTTTTGAATGTAAGATAACGTTTATTGGCTAAGTTACGTGACTTGTATTTGCTGTGTAGTTAAATCAGTGAGGCTGCAAACTCACTGCTAACGTTATAACCATAGACATCTTATAAGTAGACGCAGCATGGAGCGCTACTGCCTACTGGCGCAGACGAGGCGCGGGGCCGCCATCTTGGAGTGGTGAGCGGCTCCACTCAGTGCAATTCATTTGGCAGGAACAATGAACTGTCAGCGCATTTAATTCATTTTACCTCACTGAATACCACTGATTTTCACCCCCCTTTTTTGTCATACGTGTAGCTATGATAACAGACACATGTTTTGGCGTGTTTTAGTATTCATAGTTTGCTTAACAGTAATATAATATTCTTATATGCTATAAGTGACCAGACGTCCGAGATCAAAACTGGGATTATAATCCTAGAGAAGGGGAAAAAACGGTAAACTATTTTTAAGTTGAAGAAACAATATGATTAGGTTATATATACATGCGTATATCCTACATAAACAATGTATGAATACATTAGATATCTATATATCTTAGGGACCTATAGACTGTATCTCTGTTGCTGCAGCAGCAGAGAGTTTATTCTGTCTTGACACTTTGTATTGATATTTTCTATTACATTCTTCCCTTAAATGATAATATTTGCAGTGATTGTTTTATATGTATTATTTTATGTAAGTCGCTTTGGATAAAAGCGTCTGCCAAATACTTAAACATAAACACATATAAACACCTGAAAGTCTTCATATCAGCTAAAACCACCAATCTGTTTCACTGGATTCAGAATAAAACCAAATTCTGTTTTACCCAACAATGTTAGTATTTGAATATTGTTACTTGAAGACTTATTCCTGGTTACAATTATACTGTTAAGAAAGTATTGTCTTATACTTTGCCTAAAATGAGAATGCATCATAATCAGTGGCGGCTGGTGAATTTTGTTTTAGGTGGGGCTGAAAGTTTGTAAACCAAACCCCTGTAGGGGCGTCATCCTCCCCCAGAATATTTATTTGTGATTTTCACATACAAATATTGAAGATCTTTGATCCTTCTCAACTCTGTGGTAATATTATTTTCATAAGATACAACCAATAGTACGTTAATGTTAAATCTTACTTGTGAAAAGTAATCCCCCGATTCCTATTTCCAACAGTCTGCTCATTTGAGCAGGAAAACGCTGAACACCATCTTTGTTTTCTACCTGTCAACTGTCAGTTTAGGCTGCTCGCCGGCTCCTCATCACCACTTCAAGATGGCGGACAAATTGCTCACGTCACAGCAACCTGCGTCTACTTATAAGATGTCTATGGTTACAACGTCATTGCAAACACGGCAATCTGTTGCGTCCACTGCAGTTTGCTACCTTATTCATACTTTTTGTCAAGTGATTTTTTTTTAAGCAGGGTTGCATGAGGTACCTACACATAACGTTACGTTAGACAATGTATCACACACAGTAACGTAACGTTAGTCAATGTATCACACACAGTAACGTAACGTTAGTCAATGTATCACACACAGTAACATTACGTTAGTCAATGTATCACACACAGTAACATTACGTTAGTCAATGTATCACACACAGTAACGTAAAGTTAGACGGTGGTCAGCAGCACCGCGTATTTTAGCCACCTACAAAAAGACAAACATAGTCAAATAAAGGTCAGTTAAAATGTATACTATATTAAGAATATGTGTACATATTGCATAGGGTCCTGACATCTAAAAAGTACAACTCTGTTCATTGTTATGTTCATATATTTGTTATGTTTTTCATGTGTACGCACACATAAACACACATACAGTATGAGATTAGATCAATGAGATAAGGTAAGAACAGGATAGAAACTGCTGTGGAACTAGTTACAATGCAATATGCCATTGAAATACAATGTTAACTCTTTTGTGCAAATAAGTACAGTTGCACTTGTTTTTTTCAAATGTGTTTATTCTGTAAAGGAATGAGTTACATGTTTAAAATGACTGGTTAATAGTGCTATTTTGAAGTGCAATGTCAGCACTATCTTTTTCCCTGCAATTTCAAATGCACTTGTTTTAATAAATAAATACAGCATTTTAAAAGCATACACAATCTGTGTAAATATATTAGTCTGTGGTTAAACGACTTGAAAGGACTCGAAACTCAAAATGCAGGACTTGGGACTTGACTTGAGACTTTCCAGTCTTGACTTTGGACTTGACTCGGACTTGCTCTGTCTTGACTCGGGACTTGACTCGGACTTGAGGGCAAAGACTTGAGACTTACTTGTGACTTACAAAGCAATGACTTGGTCCCACCTCTGGTAACAAGCTATATGTAGCTAAGCTATGTAGCTTAACTACATTTTCCAGTAGTTTGGTGGTAGTTTCTCTACTTTATTAACAAGTAGCTTTTCCTGTAACTTAGCTATATTTAGACCCATGTAGGAGCTAAAAGTTTTACGGCACATAACCATTACCAACTGTTCCCACACAACCATACTATACCATACCAGCTTTATTTATAAAGCCCTTTAAAAACAACTACAGTTGTAAAACAAAGGGCTGTACACCACAAACAAGCAAACGTATAAAAAGCAGAGAAGTACAGGCAAAAGACAGACTAAAACATATCACTTAAAAGAGAGGTAAAATATATATTGGAAAAACGAGCAGATAAAAATGATCTTAAGAGCAATGTGTTTGCTAAAAGGCAGTTAAAAGGTTAAAAACAGTTTAAACAGTTCAAAGTCTCATGCTGGGTTAAAAGCCACGGAGTAAAACTGTTTTTAAGAAGGTTCTTAAAGGTAGACAATGACACAAGTTATTGTTTTTGATATAGATAGATGTTGTTGTTTTTTTACTGTAGGTAGAAAAAATGAATTACATTATAGGGGTGGGCCAAAGAAAAGGCAAACTATATAAATAAATACAGTGGGGCGCGGGGACCCGAAGAGGTAGTTGTAGGTTGTCCCCAGCTAAATTACAGATAGTTAATAGTAAAGGAACCTTATTAGGTCCATTTGTACACACCGTGTTACATGAACATTGATGCTATACTTGTGGGCCCATAGCTATAAATGCTGGTAAATGTAGCTTTGATGTAGCAAGCTACTTTGGCCGTGTAGCTTGCTACAATTCTCCGGGTAAAGCTTGATTGATTGATTGATTGATTGAAACTTTTATTAGTAGATTGCACAGTACAGTACATATTCCGTACAATTGACCACTAAATGGTAAAACCCGAATAAGTTTTTCAACTTGTTTAACCCTTGTGTGGTGTCTGTAGGACCCGTTTTCATTTTTTATTTTAAAAAAAATGATACAATTAATTAATTTTTCAAACTGAGACTCACTGACTTTGGCTCATTTTCTGTGAAGAACATATATCAGAATACCTATTTAATGACCACACGCCATACCCCCCCCCCCCCCCCTACACATTTCTATTACATATAAGGGGCTAATAGAAGTGTGGAAATTGATGTTCTGTGTACCACACACACACACACACACACACACACACACACACACACACACACAGCAGGCCAAGACAGGAGGAGGACAGAGTGTAGGTACACAGAACATCAGAGGGTCAAATGTGCGAGAAAATGAGAGCAGACAGTGTTGACAAACAATGTTGCAACCTTGTATGGGAACCGCAGGTGCAGAAACACAAAAGAA
The DNA here is from genome assembly GCF_033978685.3 of Nerophis lumbriciformis. Lineage (NCBI taxonomy): Eukaryota > Metazoa > Chordata > Actinopteri > Syngnathiformes > Syngnathidae > Nerophis > Nerophis lumbriciformis. The sequence continues at coordinate 28,618,632 of NC_084561.2, forward strand.
GAATCCCTGTGGGATGCAGAAACTGGCAGAGTTTGTTTATTGGGATAAGGTAAACATCTGTTCAGCATTTTAACATAAAAGTGTTTGATTTTGAGGCATTAAAAGCCACAAAATGCAACAGGTCCATCAGACCCACAAACACTGGCTGAGTAACAACAATATGACCATTACACAATGGTTAAGTCGGGGTCCACTTAATCAATTCATCCCTGTAGCTTAGCTACCTTTAATCGAGAGTGACTTGTACATTTTCCAAGTAGCTTGCCCATCATGAATTACCATGAATTGATCAACGTGGACCCCGTGTTCCCATTTAGTGGTCAATTGTACGGAATATGGACCATACTGTGTTAACTGTACTGTTTCATAAAATGTATTCTCTTCCTTTGAAATCTACTAATAAAAGTTTCAATCAATCAATCAATTACTGCTGTTAGGAGTGATCTAAAGTGGTGTTTTTCTGTCGGTGGATGAATGACTGTCAATGTAAACAAGGAAGTGAAGACGCGGGGAGACATTTGATTGGTTAGACAGTTGCGTTGCGTTTGGGTGTTGCTGGGATACATTTGATTGGTGAAAATGTCGATGATTGGTCAAAATGTACGGGGGAATTTGCGGGGATTGGACAAAATTGCGAGGACGTGTATATTTCGCGGAGATTAGTTGAATTTGCGTATATCTGATAGCAGTGCTCAAACTAGGGCTGGCTGTAGAAAACGTATATGCATGTAGAAAACTCGTATCCTGTAAATCAATGTGACGCAGTGGTTAACGCGACACATGGAACAACTTGCACTTAATAATGGTGGCTTGAGAGATGGTTTGCATTGAAAGGTTAGTTCATACTACAGTACATATTCTATCTCATAAATGTTGATTGCTGGCCGCAGCAGCAAGCACAGCAGCAATCAATCAATCAGACCTAATGTTATTCCAATACCAGCTACCACTGTAGTACTACGAATCTTTATTGGCTTGACTACACTGACATCTAACGGTGAGTTGGTGTAGGTGCATCTATTTAATTTTCATTGGCCACCCCTAATGTCTAAAGCAGTGGTTATAAATAAATGATAAATTGGTTTTACTTGTATAGCGCTTTTCTACCTTCAAGGTACTCAAAGCGCTTTGACAGTATTACCACATTCACCCATTCACACACACATTCACACACTGATGGCGGGAGCTGCCATGCAAGGCGCTAACCAGCAGCCATCAGGAGCAAGGGGTAAGGTGTCTTGCCCAAGGACACAACGGACGTGACTAGGATAGTAGAAGGGATTGAACCCCAGTAACCAGCAACACTCCGATTGCTGGCACGGCCACTCTACCAACTTCGCCACGCCGTCCGGTTCTCAACCTTTTTTCAGTGATGTACCCCCTGTGAACATTGTTTTTAAATTCAAGTACCCCCTAATCAGAGCAAAGCATTTTTGGTTGAAAAAAAGAGATAACGAAGTAAAATACAGCACTATGTCATCAGTTTCTGATTTATTAAATTGTATAACAGTGCAAAATATTGCTCATTGTAGTGGTCTTTCTTGAACTATTTGGAAAAAAAGATATAAAAATAACTAAAAACTTGTTGAAAAATAAACAAGTGATTCAATTATAAATATGTCCACAAAAAATCTAGCTGTCAACACTGAATATTGCATTGTTGCATTGTAATGAATGGAATAGCCTACTTGATTTGATGTTCAGTTTATGAACTTACATTCATATTTTGTTGAAGTGTTATTCAATAAATATATTTATAAAGGATTTTTGAATTGTTGCTATTTTTAGAACATTTAAAAAAAATCTCATGTACCCCTTGACATACATTCAAGTACCCCTAGGGGTACGCGTACCCCCATTTGAGAACCACTGGTCTAAAGTTCTAAGTAGTTTTAGTTTATTTGTTTTAATTTTTTTTATTATGACCAGTATCCAAGCATCAAACACAAATGGATGAATGAAAACAATTCCTTTATTTATTTTAAAAGTGGTTGTTAATGCAGTGTAATCTAACCAGTGTTGCCCATATTTCTGCTATAATCACAATTGAACAGTCCCAAACAAAAAATAATAGTCGTCCAACACTGGATTGTGTCTTGCAAACTTTTATATCCATTAATGTGTTTTAAAAAATCCCAAACACGGTACTTGCTTTTAAAAAGTACTTTAAACTGTATTGAAATGCATGAAAACAATGAAAATCAAAAATGCACAAATGATACACTTTGTGAAAATGTGTTCTCCTCTTGTGTAATCACAGATATGTTTTTATTGGGGGTTTTTTCTGTTATGTATACTTTTTATTAGGGATGTCCGATAATGGCTTTTTGCCGATATTCCGATATTGTCCAACTCTTAATTACCGATACCGATATCAACCGATACCGATATATACAGTCGTGGAATTAACACATTATTATGCCTTATTTGTACAACCAGGTATGGTGAAGATAAGGTCCTTTAAAAAAAAAAAAAAAAATAAGATAAAAAAATGTAAAACATTTTCTTGAATAAAAAAGAAAGTAAAACAATATAAAAACAGTTACATAGAAACTAGTAATTAATGAAAATGAGTCAAATTAACTGTTAAAGGTTAGTACTATTAGTGGACCAGCAGCACACACAATCATGTGTGCTTACGGACTGTATCCCTTGCAGACTGTATTGATATATATTGATATATAATGTAGGAACCAGAATATTAATAACAGAAAGAAACAAAAATGGGGTAGGGTTTTTTGGGGGTTGGTGCACTAATTGCAAGTGTATCTTGTGTTTGTTATGTTGATTTATTAAAAATTAAAATAAAATAAAAAACAATACAGATAACTAAAAAAAAACGATACCGACAATTTCCGATATTACATTTTAAAGCACTTATCGGCCGATAATATCGGCAGGCCGATATTATCGGACATCTCTACTTTTTATTGTTCCCAGTTTGTATTATTGATTGATTGATTGATTGATACTTTTATTAGTAGGTTGCACAGTGAAGTACATATTCCGTACAATTGACCACTAAATGGTAACACCTGAATAAGTTTTTCAACTTGTTTAAGTCGGGGTCCACTTAAATTGATTCATGAAACAGATATATACTATCATATATACTATCATCATAATACAGTCATCACACAAGATAATCATCAGGGTGTATACATTGAATTATTTACATTACTCACAATTCGGGGTGTGGAGGGGGGGGGGGGGTGGGGGGTGGGCGGTAGGTTTGGTTGTTATCATCAGTCATCAACAATTGAGAACAGAGAAATGGATATTGAAACAGTGTAGGTCTGACTTGGTAGGATATGTACAGCAAGTAGTGGACATAGAGAGAGAGAGAGAGATCAGAAGGTATAAGAAAAATATCTGCATTTGATTGTTTACATTTGATTATTAACAACAATCCGGGGAGGGTGTTAGTTAAGGGATGAAGTTGCCTGGAGGTGTACTTTTATTGCGGTTTTGAAGGAGGATAGAGATGCCCTTTCTTTTATACCTGTTGGGAGCGCATTCCACATTGATGTGGCATAGAAAGAGAATGAGTTAAGACCTTTGTTAGATCGGAATCTGGGTTTAACGTGGTTAGTAGAGCTCCCCCTGGTGTTGTGGTTATGGCGGTCATTTACGCTAAGGAGGTAGTTTGACATGTACTTCGGTATCAGGGAGGTGTAGCGGATTTTATAGACTAGGCTCAGTGCAAGTTGTTTTACTCCGTCCTCCACCCTGAGCCAGCCCACTTTGGAGAAGTGGGTAGGAGTGAGGTGGGATCTGGGGTGGAGGTCTAGAAGTAGTCTGACTAGCTTGTTCTGGGATGTTTGGAGTCTAGATTTGAGGGTTTTGGAGGTGCTAGGGTACCAGGAGGTGCATGCGTAATCGAAAAAGGGTTGAACGAGAGTTCCCGCCAGAATCTTCATGGTGCTTTTGTTGACCAGAGAGGAGATTCTATCGAGAAATCTCGTTCGACTGTTGACTTTTTGATTACCTTGGTTGCCATTTTATCACAGGAAAGATTAGCCTGTAGAATGGAACCTAGGTAGGTGACCTCATCCTTCCTGGTGACAACAATGTCACCCACTTTTATAGTGAAGTCATTGACTTTCTTAAGGTTGATGTGGGACCCAAACAGGATGGATTCTGTTTTACCCAAGTGTATGGATAGCTTGTTGTCAGCGAGCCAGGTGCAAGTTCTACAGAGTTCAGCACTGAGGATTTTCTCCACCTGTGACTTGTCCCTGTCTGATACCAGCAGGGCCGAGTCATCCGCAAACAAGAACAATTCCCAGTCGCATGCTGATGACAAGTCGTTTATGTATACTAGGAACAGTAAAGGCCCCAATATACTGCCTTGGGGGACTCCACAGCTCACCGAGAGGGGGGGGGGGGACACGGTGCCGTTCACCTCTACCACCTGTTCCCTCCCCTCCAAGTAAGATTGCATCCAGCTCGATGAGGTTTTGTCAAGTCCGATTGCTCTGAGCTTATCCAACAGTATAGCGTGGTCAACGGTGTCAAAGGCCTTCTGAAGATCCAGCATGACCATGCCGCAGTATTTGCCCGCGTCCACCTCATGTTTGATGTGGTCGGTCAGATAGAGAAGGCATGTGTCAGTGAAGTGGTTAGTTCTGAAGCCGGATTGGAATTTGTACAAGAGTTTATTAGTGGCAAGGTAACCATCGACCTGTTCATAAACTATTTTCCATTACTTTCGAAATGGAACTGATTGCATTGATTTGATTGATTACCAGTCTGGTTTATACATAAAGTGTTTGTTTTTTTTAAACGAAACTCCAGCACCCCCTGCGACCCCGAAAAGGACAAGCGGTAGGAAATGGATGGATGGAAACAAATAATTGCTGTTGCCAGATGGGCAAAGGCAACTTATCGTAACCAAAGCTTTGAAATATTATTTAGGAGGGTAATCATCGTAAATAACTTATTTGACGTTGTGCAGGGGTCGCTGGAGCCTATCCCAGCTGCAGTCGGGCGAAGGGCGAGGTACGCCCTGGACAAGTCGCGAAAGGGACAAGCGGTAAAAAATTGATGGATGGATGGATGTTGTGCAGGACTATCACCTGCAGTAAAACATGGACGTGTATAGTAATGTAGTTTTACCTTTATATGGACAAATGTGCTGGCTGTAAAGGGCATGAAATACAATGCATAATATTAGGCGAAGTGCCTGTATATGTTTTTTAACAGCATTATATTGATGGGGTCAAACTATCGTACTCATTGGGATTTTTGGAATGATTGTTTGGGACAAGCTGTAGAAAAATGGATGGATGGATGTTTGTACAGAGGGTAATATCATACACATACGCTAATTATGGTACGCCTGGCAACGCCGAATGCGGGTGTTTGTCTTTGCGACAATCTTTACGACATATGTCATAACGAAGTGCTTTACGACAGAGTTGGAGGCTTATTCAAAATGGAGTCAGGCTGTGGAAACGTAACCTACTAAATGCAGTTGTATTATGTATTTATTGTTTTTTTCTGTTATGTATACTTTTTTTTTATTGTTCGCAGTTTGTGATTTGATTGCCATTGATTAGCATTGTGGTTTATAAATAAAGTGTTTTTAAAAAACGAAACAAATTATTGGCGTTGCCAGATGGGCAAAGGCAACTTATCGTAACAGAAGCTTAGCAATATTGTTTATGAGGGAAATAATCGTAAATAATTTATTTGACGTTGTGCAGGGGTGGCTGGGGGTGCTGGAGCCTATCCCAGCTGCACTTGGTAGAAAGACGGGGTACACCCTGGACAACGCAAGAGGGACAAGCGGTAGAAATGAATGGATGGATGGACGCTGTGCAGGACTATAGAGTGTCCGTCCTGAGATCGGTAGGTTGGGAGTTCAAATCCCGGCCGAGTCATACCAAAGACTATAAAAATGGTACCCATTACCTCCCTGCTTGGCACTCAGCATCAAGGGTTGGAATTGGGGGTTAAATCACCAAAATGATTCCCGGGCGCAGCCACCGCTGCTGCCCACTGCTCCCCTCACCTCCCAGGGGGTGATCAAGGGTGATGGGTCAAATGCAGAGAATAATTTCGCCACACCTAGTGTGTGTGTGACAATCATTGGTACTTTAACTTTTAACTTTAACTATCACCTACAGTAAAACATAGACGTGTATTAGGGCTGCGAATCTTTGGGTGTCCCACGATTCGATTCAACATCGATTCTTAGGGTCACGATTCGATTCAAAATTGATTTTTTTTTTTTTTTAAATTCAACACGATTCTCGATTCAAAAACGATTTTTTTCCCGATTCAAAACGATTCTCTATTCATTCAATACATAGGATTTCAGCAGGATCTACCCCAGTCTGCTGACATGCAAGCAGAGTAGTAGATTTTTGTAAAAAGCTTTTATAATTGTAAATGACAATGTTTTATCAACTGATTGCAATAATGTAAATTTGTTTTAACTATTAAATGAACCTAAAATATGACTTATTTTATCTTTGTGAAAATATTGGACACAGTGTGTTGTCAAGCTTATGAGATGCGATGCAAGTGTAAGCCACTGTGACACTATTGTTTATTTATTTTATTTTTTTTAAATGTCTAATGATAATGTCAATGAGGGATTTTTAATCACTGCTATGTTGAAATTGTAACTAATATTGATACTGTTGTTGATAATATTCATTTTTGTTTCACTATTGGTTTGTTCTGTGTCGTGTTTGTTTCTCCTCTCAATTGCTCTGTTTATTGCAGTTCTGAGTGTTGCTGGGTCGGGTTTGGTTTTGGAACTTGATTGCATTGTTATGGTATTTCTGTGTATTGTTTTGTTGGATTGATTAATTTAAAAAAAATAATTTTTAAATAAATATCGATTTTTTTTAAATGAAAATCGATTCTGAATCACACAACGTGAGAATCGCGATTCGAATTCGAATCGATTTTTTCCCACACCCCTAACGTGTATAGTGTAATGTTTACTGCTTAAACCTTTATTGTGAAAGTCTGTATCCTTACTGCTGTAACAGGATGTATTGCGCTTCACTAACCGCAGGTAGGGGGAAATGCCGGTGTTGTACCGAAACAACACCGGTGTTCGACCAAGAGGTAAAGAAAAATAACAAAGCTCCCGGACTAATCTGGATAATAACTGGACATAGAAAACTCGTATTTCTCAGTTCAGCCCGAGAGCTTTGTTTATTCTTTACCTCTTGGTCGAACACCGGCATTTCCCCCTACCTCCGGTTAGTGAAGCGCGATAAATCCTGTTACAGCAGTAATGATACAGACTTTCACAATAAAGGTTTAAGCAGTAAACATTACATATAGTAATGTAGTTTTACCTTTATATGGAAAAATGTGCCCCCATCTGGCTATAAAGAGACATGAGAAACGATGCATAATGTTAGGTGTGTGTGTTTTCTAACAACTTTATATCGAAGGGGTCAAACTTTCGTACTCATTAGGATTTTTGTAATGATTGTTTGTACAGAGGGTAACATCATACACATATGCTAATTATGGTACGCCCAGGGCCGCCGAAAAGGGGGGGTAAAGGAGACGGATTCTAGGGGCCCATGATGGAGGGGGGCCCAGAGAGGCCCCTAATGATGATGAAATTATAATACAGAAAAAATAATGACACTGTGTTGGGGGCCCTGTAAAGATTATTTTCATGGGGCCCAAAATCCCTAGCGGCGCCCCTGGGTACGCCTGGCAACGCCGAACGCGATCGCCTGAGTGTTTGTCTTTGCGACAATCTTTACGACATAAGTTACAACGAAGTGCTTTACGACAGAGTTGGAGGCTTATTCAAAATGGAGTCCGGCTCTGGAAACGTAACCTACTAAATGCAGTTGTATCGTATCTTAATCACAAGTGTGCGGAATTGCGTGTAAAGAGTTCATGTAGACAAGACATTACGTAGCGCTACATGATGACTGAAGACAAAAAGACCGGCTCTTTAGGTTTCTTTTCGAGCTACGACGATTTGAGCGACAGCAGCGATTCAGACGAAGAGGCGAAGGGCGGCCAGGGAGAGCGGAGCCAGAAGCCGGAGAAAGACGCTCAGGGAAGCGAACCTGACTCTTCCCGGTCAGGGAGCAAACGGGCTGCCGGTGGAAGTGTTCTACCGAAGCCAGATGAGCTCTTCAGCTCCGTGTCCAAACCGACTTTCCTGTACAATCCTCTGAACAAGGAGATAGACTGGGATAGCCTGACAGTTAAAGCACCCGAAGAGGTACAACAGTAACTAATAGGTATAAATACTGTAATTGGAGAGTGATTTGTACTCCAGGTAACAATAACGAGACACTTTCTGTTTTAGTTCTTTCAGAAATTATCTGTATTTCTTTGTAATTTATTTTGTTTTATTTATTTGTTCGCACAATATAAACAGTACTAGAGATAACATTGTAAAAAACAAACATGGAGTCAAAAAATTAGTAATGAGAAATACGTAATAAGTAGAGATGTCCGATAATGCCTTTTTTTGCCGATATTCCGATATTGTCCAACCCTTAATTGCCGATTCCGATATCTACTGATATATACAGTCGTGGAATTAACACATTATAATGCCTAACTTTGTTGTGATGCCCCGCTGGATGCAAAATAAATCAACTCAAGGTATGGAAAAAAATGCCAGCAAGGCACTGCAATATTTATTATTGAAGTCACAAAGTGCATAATTTTTTTTAACATGCCTCAAAACAGCAGCTTGGAATTTGGGACATCCTCTCCCTGAGAGAGCATGAGGAGGTTGGGGGGGGGGGCGGGGTTTTGGTAGGGGGTAGCGGGGCGTGTTTAATGTAGCATCCCGAAGAGTTAGTGCTGCAAGGGGTTCTGGGTATTTGTTCTGTTGTGTTTATGTTGTGTTACGGTGCGGATGTTCTCCCAAAATGTGTTTGTCATTCTTGTTTGGTGTGGGTTCACAGTGTGGCGCATATTTGTAACAGTGTTAAAGTTGTTTATACGGCCACCCTCAGTCTGACCTGTATGGCTGTTGACCAAGTATGCTTTGCATTCACTTGTGTGTGTGAAAAGCCGTAGATATTATGTGACTGGGCCGGCACGCAAAGGCAGTGCCTTTAAGGTTTATTGGCGTTCTGTACTTCCCCCTACGTCCGTGTACACAGCTGCGTTTTAAAAAGTCATACATCTTACTTTATGAAACCGATACCGATAATTTCCGATATTACATTTTAAAGCACTTATCAGCCGATAATATCGGCAGTCTGATGTTATCGGACATCCCTAGTAATAAGAAATAAGTGCAGGTGAGAAAAGAAACCCAAAAAGGCTTAGACAAGGTTCTCACCTAAAGCAGTAAATTAACAAACACAATTAAACATAGTATATAGAAACAATAAGATAACAAGTAGTCTACCTTGTGTGGATTGAGTATAGGTGAGTGTGAGGGTGTGTGTATGTATGAAGTAATAGGGCTACATTAAAAGGTAGGAACAGATGGAGGATGTTGATTCATCAAGCTGTCCCTTAATCTATGTTTAAAGTTAGTGAGTGAAGATGAGGAGTTTGCAATACAAGGGTGACTATTCCAGAGTAAAGGACCTCTGTTTGATGGAAAACTGGCTAAGAGTGATATGGCCGAAGATAGGACGGAGTTTATCAGTTTTTTCTGGTATTATGATGATGAACTTGTGAATTGGTCTTAAAATAATCTTTGAAAGGTGTAGGAAGCATATTAGGGAGGTAAGTACGTTTATAGATAAAAGGAGAGGACTGAACTGTGTTGATATCATAAATAGATACTATGTTTAGTTTCTTACTACATACAAGTAAAGCTTATTTATTTACTTGTTGCTGCTATTTTCAGGCTCCCAAGGAGTTTAAGCCATGGGTCACAAATGCTGTGCCACCTCCCCAAACGTATACAGCAGCAGAGCCTGAGAAGAAGAAGGGCCCCCCTCCTGGCATGGACATGGCTATAAAGTGGTCCAATGTGTATGAGGACAATGGCGAGGATGCACCAAAGGCTCACGCAGGCAAAGCCAAGTTCCTCCCTCCTGAGGAGCAGCTTATTGACTCAGGTCAGTGCACCTAAAATATGCACATGCACAAGAACGTATACAAACAAGGGAGTTGAAGTGATTACTGCATTTCATTTGTTTCAATATGCACCGTGGGAGTATACTGTAAGCAAATGTATTTACAGTGAAACTAAATTAACATTTCTCGAAAATAAAATAATGTTTATATATATATATCCGAAAGAGTTTGATAGAAATATGCTTAATAGTTGTTAAAGTATAGAAAGAGTAAAAAATTACTTAGTCAATGGTATGGTCAATTCGCTACATAGTAAGGTAAGATGCATCTGTAAAAATTACATTCAATCTTGTAGTACAAATTCTACCTAATTTTGTCTCTCTGTTACTCATTTTACAGTGTTTATTATTATGCTCGTAGTTTGCAGTGGTGTGCAACTGGGGCGCATCAGGCTTTACGGAGAAATTTCTACAATTATGACCCTTTTGTAGCTAAATGTAAATAACAAAACAAAAACGCTTCTCCATTTGCCACAGACGGTACACTTCTAAGTAGGGATGTCCCGATACAACTTTTTTACTTCCGATACGATACCGATATTGTAGCCTTGAGTATTGGCCGATACCGATATCAATACGATACGATATAGGCACGAATCATACATATATTTATTCCTTATTTTGTTGTGTGGAATGTTAGAAAAGGCTTGATAAAGTGATGTTACTGTTTCTGATGTTGTAGTGTTAAAACAGAAAACAATAGTCAGCAAGAGTAGGTATAGGAAAAACTGACCCATTTATTATTAAAAAAATTGGTTACATAAATTTTAACCTTCAACATAAAGATTATTACCTCAACAAATCCAATAAAAACAAAATGTTATATTTAAAGTTCAAAATAACCACTAATACCAACATAATTATACAATTGAATAGAATACATTAAAAATAAATTAGAAGACTTAAAAATAACCTAAATAAATCCAATAAAAAAATAAAAAAACGTTTTAAAGTGCAAACAATTCAAGTTCACTTCAGTTACTTTTTAACCTCTTCGTGCATCTGGGGTATAGTTTTCTCTACAATGTAGTGGCGGCTAGGAATAATGTAGCGAGGTTCGAGGTGCTCCATTAAGCGTTTAAACCCGACATTACTCACCACCGACAGGGGCTGGTCATCAAGCACAATAAACTGGGCTATCTTTTCTGTTATGGCCATTGCCTTTTTGCTGTGCCGTGGTAGTTTGTCACGTCTTGCAAAGCTTTCGGCCAGCGTGGGTTGCTGAAGCGAGCCAGAGGTTTGTTGCTTCGCCTTGTTGCTCTAGCGAAAATCCTCGTGTTCTTTTTTGTGGTGTTTTTTCAAATGTGCGATGAGGTTGCTTGTATTGAACCTTCCCGGTTCTGTCCCTCCAAGGGACACTTGCGCCTGACAAATGTTGCATTTAGCGGCAACGTCTTTGTCCGAGTTTAGGTTAAAATACTTCCACACAGCCGACATCACTACACTTTGCTGCAAGCACACGCGTTGTCGTCGTTGTGATCACGTGGGCTGTGCATGCTGGATCAGAGGCGCTCTTCTTCCGCGGCCAGCACCAACGTTAATTAAGGGGCATTGCCGCCACCTACTGTGTTGGTGTGTGATCAAACCAGAGTCACCTATTATAGACGTGCTGCAGCGGTAAACGGACAGCTTATATCGGAGCGCTTATATCGGAGTTTTTAGATTCAGTCCGATAAAATCCGATTTTCACTTTTTTGCCTAATATCGGACTGATTTCCGATATCAATATCGGATCGGGACATTCCTACTTCTAAGTTATTACCCCTTTGACTTGTGTCTCTCAAACTGAGCATTGTTATTAATAATCCTAACCCCTAGTAATAGGTATTAGGGCTGGACAATATGGACCAAAACTGATACCGCAGTATTTTCAGTCCGAATGGCGGTGAACGGTATATACCGGTATCTTAAAAAAAATCTGCAAAGTATTTAAGGTTGCCTAAGTGTTTTACGGCTCGATAACCATTGTTTAGAGTACTCAGATTATTTTAGTTGTAAGTAGTAACGTAATGTGTTGTTAATTTTTTATAGAGTAATTAGTTAGCCATTACTATGTCAAAGCAGTTTTCGTTCATTTTGTTTATTACGTTATGTTTATAGCATTACGCTTGTGCTCGGGGATTAGATAGAGCTTTTACTCACTCACTGCGGTGAACGCAGCTGGCTGTGTAGTTTGAAATTACTTTTCAGCCACTATACTACATTAGCTTAGTCCGCATGCCGCACGGGCCGTAGAGAGAGGCACTATAAAACCGAGGTCTCGCTAAACATTTGACACAACGAGCAAGCTGCAGAAAGGAGCTATCGATTGCTGCTGTGCTAAGTCGCTAACAAGAAGTGAACAACATAAACACACGAGATTAGCGATAAAGTCGCTAAAGAAGGTGAGATATAGGTTCTCAAGCAAATTGGTGTAAACACGCAAGGGGCAGGGGCAAGCCAAAGAGGCCATGTGCTTCGCTGGTCAGGCGCAGAGAAGAGCAAATGTCCGTAACAAAGGCATATCAAAAGACAACGGTAACGTTTCAAATATATACCGCTTTCTAAAATATACCGGTATTAACTGTAATACCGGTATACCGCTCAGTCCTATTAGGGATGCATGATATTGTTTTCAGGCCAAAACTGATAACTTCCTGTTTTTTCAAGGCTGTTACACATAACCGATAACTTATTTGTATCTATTATTTCTTTTTAAAGACGATGTAACTGTAGTTTGTGCACACCTGGAAGTGAGAAGGAGTCAAAGGTGAATTTGACAAACTATACCTGTAGTAATGTCCTAACCAAATATGACATTACTACTAGAGGTGTGGGAAAAAATCGATTCGAATTTAAATCGCGATTCTTACGTTGTACGATTCAGAATGGATTCTCATTTTTTTTAAATCGATTTTTTTTTATTTTTATTTTTTTTATTTATTTAAAAAAATAAATACATTAATTAATTAGTCAATCCAACAAAACTATACACAGCAATACCATACCAATGCAATCCAATTCCAAAACCAAACCCGACCCTGCAACACTCACAACTGCAATAAACAGAGCAATTGAGAGGAGACACAAACACGACACAAAACAAACCAAAAGTAGTGAAACAAAAATGAATATTATCAACAACAGTATCAATATTAGTTACAATTTCAACATAGCAGTGATTAAAAGTCCCTCATTGACAATATCATTAGACATTTATAAAAATAAAAATAAAAGAACAATAGTTCGCATCTCATAAGCTTGACAACACACTGTGTCCAATATTTTCACAAAGATAAAATAAGTCATATTTTTGGTTCATTTAGTAGTTAAAACAAATTTACATTATTGCAATCGGTTGATAAAACATTGTCCTTTACAATTATAAAAGCTTTTTACAAAAATCTACTACTCTGCTTGCATGTCAGCAGACTGGGGTAGATCCTGCTGAAATCCTATGTATTGAATGAATAGAGAATCGTTTTGAATCGGGAAAATATCGTTTTTGAATCGAGAATTGCGTTGAATCGAATCGTGACCCCAAGAATCGATATTGAATCGAATCGTGGGACACCCAAAGATTCGCAGCCCTGATTACTACTATAACTCGTACTAAATCAGTGCTTTAAAAGTGTTTTAAGGGATCAAATTATGATAATTTTTTACATTTAAAACACTTCCTCGTGGTCTACATAAAATGCAGTGGTGGTGCTGTGGTCACATTTTTTTGTATAGATTATGTTTTACAGACCATCTTCAATCTGCTTTTTACCGTCTCTTCAGGATACACCGTTTTGTGGGTGGTCTTATTAATGTGCCTCCATTTTGACTGAGTATTTTCTCCATCAGCCATGTTGTAATTTTTAGCGCTTCCATATCAAATCTACTGACAGATATAAATTAGAATTATATGATACTGACAGCGCAGGATTTTAACATACATGTGCATGTATGAACCAGTCTGCCCCACAACAAGAGGATAGAGAAAAATAAGGAACCTCGTGACTAAATTCAGACTACAATGGCGGACTCGCGCTCAGGTCCTCAGGTAAAACTTTAGCAAATATGGCAAAATATGTTGACATAACTAAGGACAAATTAGTCACTAGCTACCAAGTATGAAGGAAGGCAAGCTTGTTTTACAAATATCTCCGCAATGCCTCAATGGTTTGATGTGAAATTTTTGGGATTTACAGTATAGGGATCCCAAATACACAAAACTGTTTATTTGTATATACTTTTTTGACATTAAAGTTGAACAAATTAATGTAAATACTTCAGTGATCTAAATTAAACGTTAACCAAGTAATACCTTCAAAAATAAGAAATACTATTTACAAAAAAAAATAATAATTATTGCAACAAAACTGAACATAAAGAACGTGCAACAAACAACTTCCTTGAGTCATAATGTTTGATGCTGAAATTTCAGGGTGTTCCTGAATGCAACCTCGGTCACCGTAACCGCTGTAAGTTGTGTGTTATTGTTGTTTCGGCTACTTGCTAGGCTAGTGCTGTGCTAGCAGTGTATTGAGGGCTGCTGTTGGCGCGTTAAGGTCGGCAATAATGTTAAGAAAAAAGAGCTTCACACTGTGTTTGCTTCTGTCTGGACGCATATATAAACATTACTAACAAGTATGTTTACTTGCACAATTTTACAGTAGGTGGTCTGCATTCACTTGATAATAGTGATGTTGGACGTGTCAAAGCCGGTGTTTTTTTTTCTTTCCTCGTGCAGTTTTGGACGGCACGCAGGGTTTCTTTACCCCTTACCCTCCTACAGCACAATATGGGTAATCTCGCCTCATTGGAACGATTTTTAAAATATTGTCGGATTATCGGTGTGACGTCATAATTTCGAACATCGACACGATATTTTCTGGTGCACCCCTATATCTTACAAAGGAAGAATCTTTGATACAGTTACATTTAAGGAAGTGCTTGAGTACTCTATTAAAACATTTAACCATACATAATAACCAAAAATTACGCTTAAGACTACAGGGTACATAAAATAAACAAGATCACAAAATTGGGTATTTTACTTACATTCAAAGCACAAACCAAGAAGCAACATGACAAAGGTGTGCATACAAGTCAAGAAAGTTAAAGTCAATATTGTCAACACTGCACAAAATACATTTTACATTTCATTTATACTCCCGCAGTGAACACAACTAATAAGGAACACGTCAACATAGGGCTGCATAATTGTTAATATTATTGTACAAGCTAATCATGAAAAATAAAACAAATACTGCAATATGTAAGACATTCAAAAGACTTAATTCTACCGTTAAAAAATTTAAGAAAAAAAAGACAAATCTGTGATACAGTGAAGCTTTACTAATAATTTCTATTCCACTAAATTGTCTAACCTGCTGATTAGATGATGAGTCCAAGACGTCTGCTGTGTCCATCAAAACACGTCGAGTGGAGAGCTTTCAACAGAAGGAGAAGAGGAAGAGAGACTTAGGACAAGCCACCTCTGACAAGAATTTTGTAGAAGAGGAGAAAAGGATCCTCAGACAGAAGATTGAGTGAAGTCCAAAGTGGCTGCAAAATGGAATCAGTGTCATATTTGAACATTTTACATCAGCAAAGAGCATTAGCACAACCTACTCAGGTAGGTAGCTGGGCTTCGTGTGTATCTTTTCAGCATTGTTGTTTTTTGTCTGTATGGTATACAATATTCAAAACTAGCAGAAACTGTTTGGATCCATACTCACGGACTAGATTAAGAATTTATGCCACACAAAAAAGCTGATTTGTCAACACACAAACATTTTCCAGATGATACTTTTTTTGGGGGGGGGGTGGGGGGGGGGTTGCTATGTTGAGAAATAAGATGGCACATAATGAAAATGAAGGCTAAACGCAATCATAATAAATTAGTATTTAGTTCTCTTTCTTGCGCAATGATTTCTCTGCAATGAGCCCAGATTATTTTTTATAACACATACTATAGTATAGAGATGTACTTTATGGATATTTTTAATTTGTGATGTGATATGCTCAATTTCTGTCAGTCATATTGTGTTGTCATAGTAACTTTCTAATTATAGACCTGTGCTGTCTACCTTTGGCACTAGGTGGCGCCTTTGTGCCACTCAACAATCCACTGCCTTGGTGTTAGAAGTCTTGACACTACCATGCTGTTACAAGTCCATGTAAGGTAGTTGTTCTCATCTTGGATATTTTACAACTATAATACTGTCTGCTCAATGTTTTTCTTTCGTTTGCACAGTTAATATATTTGTGCAGAAGAAATAAAGTGTAAAATAATGAAATTATTAGATTGTGTGTGATACAAAAAAAGCCCTACAATCCATCTTGGTGTTAAAGTTTGTCAATGAATGGCTACTTGTCAATAAACCAAATGTGTTTTACTGGTTAAACATTTCATGCAGAAGAAGAATAAAAATGTCTCCACTTAGGAACAGCTTTGTGATCACAGGTATTCTTTGAGCCTTTCTGTCATCATGGGCAGACATGAAAAAGCTGTAAATATGCTTCTGATAAGATTCCAGCTTCCAGGTATGTGCCTGGCCTTGCCCGTAATGCGCACCCGCAGACTGATTGTATCAACCGCATCTAGACTTAAATGACCAGAAAGGCGCAGACATTACTGTTGAAGAATTGCTCTTCAGCTTGTTGCTGGAAAAGTTTTTTAGCTACCTTTTTTCAACAACCCTATTTTGGAATTACAGGAGAAACCTTCCTACACATAGAATTATATTACTGAGGTAAACCTGTATAACATTAGCATTATCAAACGAGTGCGATGCTCATACACTGTATTGAAACCCAATGTAAAATATTAACATCTTTATACCTTTAAGGTTTGACTGACCGTGACAGAGAGGTGCTACTTTACCAACATTTTAATATTGTGCCACTAAGAGCAGTTTATTGTTGTCCCTCAACAGTCATGTTAAACATTGTTGCAATAGCTCTTGTATTGGAGCTTATTAAAATGAGTGGAAAACAAGCAGCAACTGTGAATGTTTCAGTAGTTGTTTTGAAGGGTCTGTAGGCTGACAACTTGATAAAACTGTCACATTCGTAGCCGAGGGAAGGTTATCCTGGACAGTGGTTCTCTAACTTTTTTCACCAAGTACGGCCTCAGAAAGTACTTGGCTCTTCAAGTAGCACCATAATGACCAACATAAAATACAGTGGCATAGTAGGCCTAAGTATTCATTAAAAACAAGGTAGCTGTTTATTTAACACTAATATTTAATATTGTTGGCCACTGTAACATTACACACAGTTTGAACAGTAACACTGGGTTTGAATATAGGAAAATAAAACACTATTTTAATCGAGTGATTAGCCTGCGTACCACTAGTGCTACTTGCACCACAGTTTGAGAAATATGGTCTAGCATAAATGACACAACATTGTGTTAGGCTTTGTCATTGTGTACATACCTTTTTCCTCTATATCTAAGAGTCCATCCCACACCTCAAACAAGAAGTTCCAACCCCTAGAGGGGAACTAAACATGCATCGTTCATCCATCCATCCATCCATTTTCTACCGCTTGTCCCTTTCGAGGTTGCGGTGGGTGCTGGAGCCTATCTCAGCTTTATTCGGGCGGAAGGCGGGGTACAGCCTGGACAAGTCGCCACCTCATCACAGGCGGCCACCACTGTTAGACAGACAACATTCACACTCACATTCATACACGAAGGCCAATTTAGTGTTGCCAATCAACCTATCCCCAGGTGCATGTCTTTGAAGGTGGGAGGAAGCCGGAGTACCCGGAGGGAACCCATTATATGCTTAATTATAGTGATGGGTAAATGACGCCTTAGTGAATGTATGGTACACTTAATACCTGTATCGACAATCCATACTGTATTCATGTTTCATAATGGCGATCTGATGAATTAAAACAGTCGCTACACTTGACCTACAAATAAGATTAGTAGTTTATATTATGTTTTTATTAAGATCCCCATTATCTGCTGCAATAAGAGTTGCTATTCTTCCTGGGGTCTGCAATTTCTAAAGTATTTTGCTACATTACACATAGTCATACATGACAAGAACACCAAATTCTAAATAAAACAGCTACGCATTAATTATATTCTTTTCTAGGTATGCTTACCGGTACATAGATTTTACTGAAAAGTCCATGCCCTAATAAAAAAGGCACATATTTTTTCAATGCAATTCGGTTAGAGACTAAAAGAAAATACAATTATAGTTATCATTGTGTAAAAATATAAAGTCTTAATCTTTTACAAAAAGTTACTGAAATCATTTACAAAATTAAAGTTTTTAGACTTAGAGACTTAGACTTGGACTTCCTTTTATTGTCATTCAAATTTGAACTTTACAGTACAGATAAGAACGTAATTTTGTTGCATTAGCTCGTTGTAGTGCAGGATAAAAGAGCAATAATGTGCAGATACAAAAAGATAGATTACTGTACGGATAAATATATTGCACTTTTGCATATGCATCAAGTTTATGGATGTATGTTATATTGTCTTTATATTTCAGTGAGTTAATCCGTTTCTGGGGGGAATTGAGGGGATTATTATGATGTGTTCAAGAAGAGGGAAGAAGCTGTTACAGAACCTGGAGGTTCTGCTACGGAGGCTGCGGAACCTCTTTCTCGAGTCCAGCAGTGAAAACAGTCTTTGGTGGGGGTAGGAGGAGTCTCTACAGATTTTCTGAGCCCTGGTCAGGCAGCGGCTTTTTGTGATCTCCTAAACTAAACTTTCCTTTAAAAAAAAAAGAATAGCAGTATAGAAAGGAATATGAATCGCACAACACTGGTCAATACGCCAAATAGTAAACAGGAAAAGAAGAACATTTATCTTATTTGACGCTAATCAAAATGATCCCAGACTTTGGAATTGTGCCTTTTTCTTAGATTCATGTCGATCAATGATGTAGACGTAACTCGATGTCAAACGTGGCACGCCACTCTCCTGACTTCATTTTAGTACAAGTTTCCCGATAAAACACAGTTTGGCGCTTCCCAGTAAAATGACACACCAGCTGTATCGGTCACATGTTATTTTTTTTTTAAAGTGAATCATTCATGAGTGATTGATGCTTCAGCATCATTTGACCCATCACTACTAATTACATAATTCTGTCATCTATTTTGCTATACCTCTCCCATAGTTAGGTAGCTCATGACTAACTTTGAGATATTCTTTCTGCTCCTTTACAACCCTGGCTGAGACTCATGCTTTGCGTCATCGAGATCTGTGAAACAGAAAGAAAAACACTAAATGGCTCAGATCAGGCTGCATGGAGTAAACCACAGCGCTGGTCTCACATTGGACGTCAAATGAAATGCTCAGACTGAAGCTTAATGTAATTTACTGTGAGTGTGGCACAGAAGTCTGACAAGAATGGAATGTTTCCAAAATGATTTATCCAAACATTGCAGTCAATAATGTGGTCAGACTGTAAAGAGAAGACTCCATTTGCAACTCTTTTTTTCTGCAAAAAGTAGTAGCTTGGTATGCTCGGTACACAAATACATGGAGTATCGAATCAAAAATATGATATCACTGCTGTGGTGTATCCATGCCTCAAAACTTTAGTTACATTTTTTCCTTTTCCAATTCCACTTTCAATTCTGCTTAACGATTCAGTTCCTTATCGGTTCTCCCATTAATTCTTATTTGAAAAAAATGGTGGATTAACATCAATTTTATTTAGTTTAAAGGTACCACTATATTGCCAAAAGTATTTGGCCACCTGCCTTGACTCACATATGAACTTGAAGTGCCATCCCATTCCTAACCCATAGGGTTCAATATGATGTCGGTCCACCTTTTGCAGCTATTACAGCTTCAACTCTTCTGGGAGGGCTGTCCACAAGGTTGCGGAGTGTGTTTATAGGAATGTTCGACCATTCTTCCAAAAGCGCATTGGTGAGGTCACACACTGATGTTTCAAGAAGGCCTGGTTCTCAGTCTCCGTTCTAATTCATCCCAAAGGTGTTCTATCGGTTTCAGGTCAGGAGTCTGTGCAGGCCAGTCCATGTCTGTATGGACCTTGCTTTGCGCACTGGTGCACAGTCATGTTGGAAGAGGAAGGGGCCCGCTCCAAACTGTTCCCACAAGGTTGGTATCCTGGAGGCTCCTTAGTTCCTTTCACTGGAACTAAGGGGCCAAGCCCAACTCCTGAAAAATAACCCCACACCATAATTCCTCCTCCACCAAATTTAACAAATGTACCGTATTCCTGGCAACCTTCAAACCCAGACTCGTCCATCAGATTGCCAGATAGAAAAGCGTGATTCATCACTCCAGAGAACGCATCTCCACTGCTCTAGAGTCCAGTGGCGACGTGTTTACACCAATGCATCCCACGCTTTGCATTGGACTTGATGAGGTATGGCTTAGATGCAGCTGCTCGGCCATGGAAACCCATTCCATGAAGCTATCTGCGTACTGTACGTGGGCTAATTGGAAGATCACGTGCAGAAAGTCGGCGACCTCTTTGCACTATGCACTTCAGCATCCGCTGACCTCTCTCTGTCAGTTTACGTGGCATACCACTTCTTGCCTGAGTTGCTGTTGTTCCCAAACGCTTTCATTTTCTTATAATAAAACCGACGGTTGACTTTGGAGTATTTAGGAGCGAGGAAATTTCACAACTGGATTTGTTGCACAGGTGGCATCCTATGACAGTTCCATGCTGGAATTCACTGAGAGCGGCCCATTCTTTCACAAATATTTGTAGAAACAGTCTCCATGCCTAAGTGCTTGATTTTATGCACATATGCCAAGTGATTAGGACACCTGAGTCTGTTCATTTGGATGGGTGGCCAAATACTTTTGGCAATATAGTGTAACATGACCTTACAAAGCCAAAAGTGAGGTCTTAAGAAGCACATAGCATATGAAAAAAAATAATTTGGAAAATAAATATAAGAAATACATATTCTTCTGTAAAATGAGTTTCACCTGTGTAATGGAAATGACTGAGTTTGATTGATTGATCAAGACTTTTATTAGTAGATTGCACAGTACAGTACATATTCCGTACAATTGACCACTAAATGGGAACACCCGAATAAGTTTTTCAACTTGTTTAAGTCGGGGTCCACGTTAATCAATTCATGGTACAAATATATACTATCAGCATAATACAGTCATCACACAAGTTAATCATCATCAGAGTATATACATTGAATTATTTACATTATCTACAAGTTGAGTGAAAATGTTGTTGCAGGAAAAGACGCAACTTTTCTCCGACGACAATTAAACATTCACCTCTCGAAAATCAGGAGCACTGTCTAAGTTTTTAACCACAAACTTATTCACTGTGTGTTCGTCTCGCCTGCCTCTTGCTCACCTACATTAGAAAGCATTCATTTCCATTTGACAAATAATAGCGCTAACATGATAGGCGGTGAGTTGGTACCTGTTGTAAACGTTTGTATTTACAGCAGATGACGTGCTAGCGTTACTGCTGCTGGGATGAAATTGACATGGTTCAAAAACACGACATTCATTCATTTTGATTATAGTTATTGCATGCAGTATGTTTAAATTAGAGATGTCCGATATTATCGACCGATAAATGCGTTAAAATGTAATATCGGAAATTATCGGTATCGTTTTTTTAATTATCGGTATGTTTTTTTTTTTAATTAAATCAACATAAAAAACAAGATACACATACAATTAGTGCACCAACCCAAAAAACCTCCCTCCCCCATTCACACTCATTCACACAAAAGGGTTGTTTCTTTATTTTATTAATATTCTGGTTCCTACATTATATATCAATATATATCAATACAGTCTGCAAGGGATACAGTCCGTAAGCACACATGATTGTGCGTGCTGCTGGTCCACTAATAGTACTAACCTTTAACAGTTAATTTTACTCATTTTCATTAATTACTAGTTTCTATGTAACTGTTTTTATATTGTTTTACTTTATTTTTTATTCAAGAAAATGTTTTTAATTTATTTATCTTATTTTATTTTATTAATTTTTTTCAAAAGTACCTTATCTTCACCATACCTGGTTGTCCAAATTAGGCATAATAATGTGTTAATTCCACGACTGTATATATGTATCGGTTGATATCGGAATTGGTTGATATCGGTATCGGTAATTAAAGAGTTGGACAATATCGGATATCGGCAAAAGGCCATTATCGGACATCTCTAGTTTAAATGTTTCAACATATTCCTCCTATGTCCTCCTCTTGATGAAATAGCAATATTGCAATTATTACAAGTAGCATTTTTGCAAGCTTTTCTTGTAAAATGTAGTCCAGTCTACAGCGATTCATGCGCCCACGGGCCGTAACTTTGTGGTCTGACATTACTACACATGTCGCGTAATCACGTCACTCCCATCTACTGGCATCGTTAAGGGAATCGTTTGAAAAATTGGCAAGCGATTCCAAGGAATTGATACACTGGGAAACAGTTCTGAACAAGAACCGATTTTCCTTTCCCATCCCTGGTTAATAATGAACGTCTTTCTTTATACAGTACTCATCACCACAATAGTCAGACCCTCCAGGATCCAAGGAACTATTGTCATACCAGGACACTGCAGACACATGAGATGGCACAACATAGTAACCGAGATCCCAGATTTAGCCCAAGGAGTGTGTACATAATCATTTGAATAGAGTAGGGTATAAATAGAGTAGGCTATAAATAGCATAGGTTGATAGTAACAGATTATGAATATAATTGAATTGATATAAAAAAATAGAAAACATTGTGACAAAGGATCTTCAAAACTAAATTGAGTTTCATTTTCCTCAGGCCCATAATTAAATCTGTAGTTTTAAGGTATGGTTAAAAAAAATGTAGGCACAAAAAAATTAAGCTATATTACCTGGTACCATACTTGCCAACCTTGAGACCTCCGAATTCGGGAGATTGGGGGGTTGGCAAGTGTGCCTGGTACCCAGTGGTTCTCAATTAATTTCTGTCATAACCCCGTAGGGGACCACATTTTTTTCAAGTCCCCCTTAAGTTTATATACTATTGAGAACCTGATCATTATATATGAATGTTTACAAACCACTGTATAAGTTGCTGGCACCAGCATTCTCACTTGATTATCAAAATAGATGAATAAAATGAGCCGAAATAACATACTCAACAACCTAAAACAATTTCCAAGTCATGTTTATTATTGCAATTTATGAGGTTTGAACAAGACTGCTCAGTCTGTGATTTTCAAGAACTGGGATGGGCATTGTTTACTAAAATGCCAAATGCTTGTCTCTCACAGCATTTGTATACCTGCCAACTTTTGAAATCAGAAAAGCCTAGTAGCCAGGGTCCAGGGGCCGCAGGCCCCGGTAGGTACAGGACAAAGTCCTGGTGGGGGGTTTGCCCCCCGACGCAAAATGATTATTAGCATTCAGACAGGTTAAAATGTTGCTAAAACCATCACTTTTCTATCAGTCACAGTGACTTTTCAAAACAAAAATATTACAGCAAAAATCATATGGGTTGATTGACATGTTTATTCTGTAAGCTAATTTCAATAGTTTGAAATTATTTTGACAGTTAATGCCAGTTATCCTGTCAACCTTTCACAAGACTTCAATTTGTTAATTGAAAGTATAAACAGTATAAACACATTATCGGCAGCAAAGCAAACCAAATTCTGCCAAGGAATTTCGTTTGAGTCTATTTCTTCCGCGAGTATTTTGTAAATGTTTTCGCCTGTGGAAGCCGTATTGCATTCCCTCAAAGACAGAAGTACTGACAATACTTTTCCAATGTCGTCATCGAAATATTGAACACAAATGGGGTACAGTTTTACATCGTCATAATCGGTGCTGCCGTCAGTCGACATGCTAAATGGTTCCGTCTTCATGACATCGGCGATACTTTTTGAGGATTCTGTTCCAAGACACTGAATAATGTTTGATGTTTTGGTTCGACCACATCCATATTTTTTGGCGATTTTCGAGTCGGGAAACATTTTCCGAAATAACTGTCCCATGTGATCAGCCAGTGCGATTGGAAGTCCATGCTCAATTATTGCCTCCGTAAATAAAACTTCGGCATTTATCACATCCAAAGAATCTGTTTGGGCGACGAAAAACGTTGAAAGTTTTCCACTTGTATCGCTAGCAACGGCATTAGACTTGTGTTTTTTTGTCCCAACGTGGTCTTTTACATCGCTAATTCCTCCGTGTCCGATCGAAAAGTCTTGTCTGCACAAGGTGCAATTTGCGTAGTTTTCACCCTTTTTGGAACGGATAATTATTCCCGGATAGGCTTTTGAATATTCTTCACGGAATGACTGCAGTTTTCTTTTCGGTTTAAGACTCGTTTGCGATTTTTCTCCGGCTGATTCCATGATCGTTCGCTCGTTTGGAAACAATGGCAACTGGTGCCTCGTGCTTGGCAGCGGTGCTATAAATAGCCTCGCGCATGGCATTCGGAATGGCTCTATAGGAAGTTACGGGAAGCAGTGTCGATTGTCATTGTTGTTACGCGATTTCGTGAATAAAACTTTTTTTTAAATATATTTTTTTAATTAATGAAAAACCGTATTTTTTATCACTGCAACCGTAACCCGGAATAGGTTGATGAAAACCGTACTAATTACGGGAAAACCGTAGTAGTTGGCAGGTATGCATTTGCTCAATACTTTGTTGATGCACCTTTGGCAGCAATTACAGCCTGAAGTATTTTTGAATATGATGCCACAAGCTTGGCACACCTATCTTTGGGCAGTTTTGCTCATACTTTTTTGCAGCACCTCCCAAGGTCCATCAGGCTGGATGGATTTTCATCCAGGATTTCTCTGTACATTGCTGCATTCATATTTCCCTCTACCCTGATAACTCTCCCAGTTCCTTCCGCTGAAAAACATCCCCACGGCATGATGCTACCACCACCATGCCTCACTGTAGGGATGATATTGGCCTGGTGATGAGCGGTGCCTGGTTTCCTCCAAACATGACAGGAGGAAACCAGGCAAATACCCGGATATAATTGCTGCTAAAGGTG
Source organism: Nerophis lumbriciformis (assembly GCF_033978685.3). Taxonomy (NCBI): domain Eukaryota; kingdom Metazoa; phylum Chordata; class Actinopteri; order Syngnathiformes; family Syngnathidae; genus Nerophis; species Nerophis lumbriciformis. The sequence goes on from NC_084561.2 coordinate 28,643,652, forward strand.
CATCAACAAAATATTAAGCAAATGCTGTGAATACATACTTTTTTTTAATAAGTTTACAAAATTAAAAGAAAAAAAATCACATTGTCATTATAGGTATTGTCTGTAAAATTTTGAGGACAAAATGACTATTCCATTTTGGAATAAGGCTGTAACACAACAAAATGTGGAAAAGGTGTAAATACTCTCCGGGTGCACTGTATAAACATGCTGAAAGTATGTACAGTCGTGGTCAAAAGTTTACATACACTTGTAAAGAACAATGTCATACCAAAAGCGCCTTATTGCAGTGAAACTTGCCAAGGGACATGTAACCAAATATTAACATTGCTGTATGTATACTTTTGACCCAGCAGATTTGGTCACATTTTCAGTAGACCCACAATAAATTCATAAAAGAACCAAACTTTATGAATGTTTTTTGTGACTAGCAAGTATGTGCTCCAATCACTCTATCACAAACAAAATAAGAGTTGTAGAAATGATTGGAAACTCAAGACAGCCATGACATTATGTTCTTTACAAGTGTATGTAAACTTTTGATCGTGACTGTATGTAATGTATTAACAGGCCCAATCATGACAACATGTAACATTTACAGTATATTGATCACTTCAAGCATTCACGTATATTAACTCATACGATTAATCACAAAAAGTATTGCATTAATCATGTATGAACGCAGCATAGTCACACAATTTATTTTGACCACACATGCTCCTTTACCTTAATCGCGGATGATAAATTGCATCTGTGCCAACATTTTTGTTAATTTACTTTGTGGACACGATTAATTTACTGTGATGAATCACAGTGAATAATCTCTTTTCAAAAATGTATCATTTGACATCACTAGTTCTAATACATGGAGCACAAATTGTTTGATATCACAGCTATTAACATAGTGTGATCTGGCTGTGTACAAACAAAACATAAAAAGTGGGCTAATACTTTACGGATAATGTGGTTGTCTATTTGTAGTAGTTTGTATTGTTTAAAAAAAAAAAATGGTAACAGCAAAGTTGAGTAGTACAATATATTTTCTTCAAAACTAGGGATGTCCGATAATATCGGACTGCCGATATTATTGGTCGATAAATGCTTTAAAATGTAATATCGGAAATTATTCGTATCGGTTTCAAAATTATCGGTATCGGTTTCAAAAAGTAAAATTTATGACTTTTTAAAACGCCGCTGTGTACACGGCGTAGGGAGAAGTACAGAGCGCCAATAAACCTTAAAGGCACTTCCTTTGCATGTCGGCCCAGTCACATAATATCTACGGCATTTTCACACACAGAATTGAATGAAATGCATACTTGGTCAACAGCCATACAGGTCACACTGAGGATGGCCGTATAAACAACTTTAACACTGTTACAAATATGCGCCACACTGTGAACCCACACCAAACAAGAATGACAAACACATTTCATGAGAACATCCGCACCGTAACACAACATAAACACAACAGAACAAATACCCAGAACCCCTTGAAGCACTAACTCTTCCGGGATGCTACAATATACACCCCCCATACCTCAACCCGGCCCCCACCAACAACCCCCACCCCAACCTCCTCATGCTCTCTCAGGGAGAGCATGTCCCAAATTCCAAGCTGCTGTTTTGAGGCATGTTAAAAAAAAAAATAATGCACTTTGTGTCTTCAGTAATACAAACCCTGTTTCCATATGAGTTGGGAAATTGTGTTAGATGTAAATATTGGAACATCCCACAGGTGTGCAGGCAAATTGGGAACAGGTGGGTGCCATGATTGGGTATAAAAGTAGATTCACAAACAAGGATGGGGCGAGGGTCACCACTTTGTCAACAAATGTGTGAGAAAATTGTTGAACAGTTTTAAGAAAAACCTTTCTCAACCAGCTATTGCAAGGAATTGAGGTATTTCACCATCTATGCTCCGTAATATCTTCAAAGGGTTCAGAGAATCTGGAGAAATCACTGCACGTAAGCAGCTAAGCCCATGACCTTCGATCCCTCAGGCTGTACTGCATCAACAAGCGACATCAGTGTGTAAAGGATATCACCACATAGGCTCAGGAACACCTCAGAAACCCACTGTCAGTAACTACAGTTGGTCGCCACATCTGTAAGTGCAAGTTAAAACTCTCCTATGCAAGGCGAAAACCGTTTATCAACAACACCCAGAAACGCCGTCGGCTTGGCTGGGCCTGAGCTCATCTAAGATGGACTGATACAAAGTGGAAAAGTGTTCTGTGGTCTGACGAGTCCACATTTCAATTTTTTTTTTGGAAACTGTGGACGTCGTGTTCTCCGGACTAAAGAGGAAAAGAACCATCCGGATTGTTATAGGCGCAAAGTTGAAAAGCCAGCATCTGTGATGGTATGGGGGTGTATTAGTGCCCAAGACATGGGTAACTTACACATCTGTGAAGGCGCCATTAATGCTGAAAGGTACATACAGATTTTGGAGCAACATATGTTGCCATCCAAGCAACGTTACCATGGACGCCCCTGCTTATTTCAGAAAGACAATGCCAAGCCACGTGTTACATCAACGTGGCTTCATAGTAAAAGAGTGCGGGTACTAGACTGGCCTGCCTGTAGTCCAGACCTGTCTCCCATTGAAAATGTGTGGCGCATTATGAAGCCTAAAATACCACAAGGGAGACCCCCGGACTGTTGAACAACTTAAGCTGTACATCAAGCAAGAATGGGAAAGAATTCCACCTGAGAAGCTTAAAAAATGTGTCTCCTTAGTTCCCAAACGTTTACTGAGTGTTGTTAAAAGGAAAGGCCATGTAATACAGTGGTGAACATGCCCTTTCCCAACTACTTTGGCATGTGTTGCAGCCATGAAATTCTAAGTTAATTATTATTTGCAAAAAAAAAAAAAAGTTTATGAGTTTGAACATCAAATATCTTGTCTTTGTAGTGCATTCAATTGAATATGGGTTGAAAAGGTTTTGCAAATCATTGTATTCCGTTTATATTTACGTCTAACACAATTTCCCAACTCATATGGAAACGGGGTTTGTAAATATGGCAGTGCCATGTTGGCATTTTTTTCCATAACTTGAGTTGATTTATTTTGGAAAACCTTCTTACATTGTTTAATGCATCCAGCGGGGCATCACAACAAACTTAGGCATAATAATGTGTTAATTCCACGACTGTATATATCGGAATCGGTAATTAAGAGTTGGACAATATCGGAATATTGGATATCGGCAAAAAAGCCATTATCGGACATTTCTATTCAAAACCTAATGAACATTTCCACAACTTCAGTGTCTTAGTGAAATTGATACCTTGCGTAATTTGCAGTGACACATTTGATGTGCCTTGAAGATTGTTTCTGTCGTAAAATATGAGTGAACGCCTACAGCAATAATGCGATTCAGTGGGACATAAAGCTGCAGGCCTGTGGACGAGGCGTCACTGTCAGCCAGCGTCCAGCCTAATTTATACCCTGAGAAAGGCTTGTGTCCGGCACATAAATTTAGTTGCGGCGCACACTCGGGGGGGAAAAAAAAGAAGGCCCATAAAGCGGCCGGGACAGAAAAGGGGCAAGCCAGAGACACAGAGAGTGGGAACAATGGGCAACCATCAGGAGGGGAGACCCAACAGCTGCGAAGCTACTACACACAGTCAGGTACACACACACACACACACACACACACACACACACACACACACACACACACACACACACACACACACACACACACACACACACACACACACACAAATATAGAGTCTGTTCACTTGTCATTTCCTTCTGTTTTCTCACACATACATTTTTTTTCTGTGACCAGGCCATCTGAATGGGGGGCAGCTAAGCAGATGTTCTGCCACTGCCTCCACAAAGGCTGTGACTGGTAGGGGGGGGTGGTGGTGGTGGTATGGTTGGGACAGAAAACATTTCCTCTTTTTTTCCCAGTCCAGCTCGCAGAGCAGCACTCGGCTACATGATGTTTTTGGTGCTCTTCTTGTTGCATGCTGCACTCTTTGTTCTTTATTTCTGCCCTTGTAATGTCCCAGATATCACTGGGTGAGACAACTATTCCTGGCATGCCAGACATTTCCCGCATGAAACTTGCACTCGTTGTTTATCACTAAGTGAGAGTTCACACACAGTGTCCTGACTCCCTTGTGGGGTCCAAAGACTTCATGCATGTACGGGTTCTTCACTCATTTTCCCCGCCTCCCCTCTCTCAGGTCCCACTTTTGCAAAAACACAATAATGCAGCCTGCAGGCTTTGACCTGAAAATAACTGCCCAGACAGGGTCTAGTCAGTCTGGGAGGCAGGCCGAGGCGTCAGGGCCTCTGTGGCTCCTGCAGTGTAATAACAGATGCTTATCATGTTTTACTGACGGTGGTGGTGCATAGTGGTAGTTGGGGGGGGGGGGGGGGGGTTTGGGTCTCTCACTGTGGGGCCCTGTCAATGCATAGCTTTCCTCGTAAATGCTCTCAGTCAGAAATCTAAAGCAAAGGAGTGCTTTAACCAGTTCAAAATTAATGTTTGTGTTTGTCCCTTAAAGCAAAAGTTCTCAAATATTTTCTTTTACGCCCCCTCCTTGGGAGATCACCTTTTTTTCCACGGCCCTCCTGGGCAAGGCAAGGCACGTTTATTTGTAGAGCACAATTCAAAGTGCTGTACAGAAAAGGACAAGAAGGCATAACATATAAAATAAAATACCGTATTTTCCAGACCATAGGGCATAACGTATTTTTCGGACTATAAGTCGCAGTTTTTTTCATAGTTTGGCCGGGGGTGCGACTTATACTCAGGAGCGACTTATGTGTGAAATTATTAACACATTATCGTAAAATATCAAATAATATTATTTAGCTCATTCACGTAAGAGACTAGACGTATAAGATTTCATGGGATTTAGCGATTAGGAGTGACAGATTGTTTGGTAAACGTATAGCATGTTCTATATGTTATAGTTATTTGAATGACTCTTACCATAATATGTTACGTTAACATACCAGGTGTAAATGGCAGCAAATTTTGTTCAGGAGATAATTGCAGTTCTGTCATGTTACGTTTTTTTTGTGCCTTTATTTTGAAGAGCCCACTCTTATTCTGTTACTTCCTTCATTGCTGATACTTGACTTCCTGCTGCCGTTCTGTCTGACTTCAACAGCATACTCACATTACTCCAGGACTGGTAAAACATGCTGACAAAGATATATTTCTCATATTCTGTGTGAACATTTGTGAGAGATTATTTTATTGTGCTTCGTGTTTGTGTTGTTTATATGTCACATTTAAGGAGAGTCACTCCGAGCTGTGTGTGGAAGCTAAGCTAACTAGCGGAGCAAACTTAGCGCCCTTGGAAGCGGAAGGAGGTAGGAGGAGACTAATGGTTTTATTTATTGTAAAACAAGTGGTTCATTTCATTTAAAACAAACGGGAAAATGTCATTATTTTTATTTAAATAAGAGCTGTAACTTGTAATTAAGCTTAATTCATTCTTTAAGTTTACTAAAAAGATTTGTTTATAAGTTTAAAAATGTAAACATGATTTATGTATTGTTTGTGGAAATATGGCATTTGTATTTTCTGTCCATCTTCATAGTTTTCACGGTGTCAAAATTGTGAGGAGAAAAGGAGGAGAGAATTAAAGTTGCACCAGTCGAAGCTCTCTGCATCTTGTGTCATTAATCCAAGTGGGCCGCTACACCAGGCACGTTCTCAGTTGGTTATGTATGCCTCATATAACGTACACTTATTCAGCCTGTTGTTCACTATTCTTTATTTATTTTAAATTGCCTTTCAAATGTCTATTCTTGGTGTTGGGTTTTATCAAATACATTTCCCCAAAAAATGCGACTTATACTCCAGTGCGACTTATATATGTTTTTTTCCTTCTTTATTATGCATTTTCGGCCAGTGCGACTTATACTCCGAAAAATACGGTACTTGCCAACCTTGAGACCTCCGATTTCGGGAGATGGGGGGCCGGGGTTTGGTGATAGCGGGGGGTGTATATTGTAGGGTCCCGTAAGAGTTAGTGCTGAAAGGCGTTCTGGGTATTTGTTCTGTTGTGTTACGGTGCGGCTGTTCTCCCGAAATGTGTTTGTCATTCTTGTTTGGTGTGGGTTCACAGTGAGGGGCATATTTGTAACAGTGTTAAAGTTGTTTATACGGCCACCCTCAGTGTGACCTGTATGGCTGTTGATCAAGTATGCGTTGCATTCGCTTACTTGTGTTTAAAAGCCGCATATATTATGTGACTGGGCCGGCACGCTGTTTGTATGGAGGAAAAGCGGACGTGACGACAGGTTGTAGAGGACACTGAAGGCAGTGTCTTTAAGGCACGCCCCCAAATTGTTGTCCGGGTGGAAATCGGGAGAAATTCGGGGATTGGTTGCCCCGGGAGATTTTCGGGAGGGGAACTGAAATTCATGAGTCTCCCGCGAAAATCGGGCGCACCGGATTATAAGGTGCACTGCCGATGAATGGTCTATTTTTGATCTTTTTTCATATATTAGGCGCACCAGATTATAGGGCGCATTAATGGAGTCATATTATTATTTTCTAAATTGAAAACACTTCCTTGTGGTCTACATAACATGGTGGTTCCATCCATCCATCCAACCATCCATTTTCTACCGATTGTCCCTTTTGGGGGGCGGGGGGGGGGGGTGCTGGAGCCTATCTCAGCTGCATTCGGGCAGAAGGCGGGGCACACCCTGGACAAGTCGCCACCTCATCGCAGGGCCAACACAGATAGACAGACAACATTCACACACTAGGGCCAATTTAGTGTTGCCAATCAACCTATCCCCAGGTGCATGTCTTTGGAGGTGGGAGGAAGAAGGAGTACCTGGAGGGAACCCACGCAGTCACGGGGAGAACATGCAAACTCTTCACAGAAAGATCCCGAGCCCGGGATTGAACTCAGGTCTACTCAGGACCTTCGTATTGTGAGGCACATGCACTAACCCCTGTTACACCGTGCTGCCCATAATGGTGGTTCTTTGGTCAAAATGTTGCATAGATTATGTTTTACAGATCATCTTCAAGCTGCTTTCTGACAGTCGCTTTTGTGGGCGGTCTTATTTACGTGGCTCACCTTCGGCAGCGTCTTCTCCCCGTCATCTTTGTTGTAGCAGTGTAGCGTGCAAGGACGGGGGTGGCAGAAGTGTATATATTGTTTTTCAAATCACCTGACATATATACTGTGTATATATACATAATTTATCCATTTTTTAACGTAATTTTTTATATACATGTTACAGGTTATATATGTTTTATTATTGAATGTATCAAATGTGATGAATATTTATTGGACCACAATGGAAACAAGCCTTTTGTCTATTTGTGCCATCCATTTGCCTTTTTAAAGCATTGCATGGATTCAATTCTTTAAGATGTCAATAAACTTCTCAATCAATCAATCAATCAATCAAAAAGATGGAGCTAACTGTTTTAATGACATTCAGACTTTACTTAAATCAATAATGGAGCAGCATCTCCTCATCCGGAAACAACAACACCGGAAATGTGTCCCGTGAAAAACCGTCCGACTGGAACTCTAATAACTAAAGTTCCTTGGGTGAATAATAAAACTCACTACACCGGTATGTTTTAGCACTTTCATGGCGAGTTTACTGACATATATAAGTAAGAACTTTACACTACTTTATATTAGAAATGGCAACAGCGAAGGATTAATGTCACATAACAAGAAGATAGACGAAAAAGAAGAAGTTTATTGACTTGTGAACGCGTGCAATTTTTCAGGACTTCTACAGATCCCAAATACAGATCAGCAGGTACCAGAAGGTAAAAAAAAAGTTGCTGTTGCATAATATTGCAAAACAAAACGCCAGATAATATGTCTTACCTTATACACACACACCATAATAATACTCGTATGTTTAATGCGCCAACAATCCTTCAAGCGGTGCGGCTTCATAGCTTACCAAAGTCGTATTAAAACATTTTGATATATTTTTGAGCGCCGTGTGTAATGTTCTATATTTTCAATGGAACATATAAAATGTTGGTGTTGTTTACTTGAGCCATATTGCAATCATAGTGCAGCCTACACTTATCTCTTATGTTTGACTGCCATCTACTGATCACACTTATCATTACACCATGCACCAAATAAAATAGTTTCGAGGTGAGTAAGCTCAACCAAACGTATTCCTTAGATTAGGCGCACCTGGTTATAAGGCGCACTGTCGAGTTTTGAGGGGGAAAAAATGATTTTAAGTGCACCTTATAGTCCGGAAAATATGGTAATCATTAAAGTAATCATAATTCAAATTAAAAACATAAAATAGAATCATCATAAAGCTATGATAATTGAAATTAAAATCAAATTGTGTGTCATATGCACAATAATTATAAATGTTTTCAGCCTGGATTTGAACATTGCCAACGTTGAGGCCTGTCTCACATCTTCTGGAAGACTATTCCAGATTTTAGGAGCATACAACTGAAACACAGATTCACCACGTTCGGCCCTGACTCTGGATACCAGCAGGAGATCACTCCCTGAGGTCAACAAAGCCTGTGATGGTTCATATGGCTGTAACATGTCAGAGATGTACTTTGGCACAATACCATGTAAAGACTTGTACACAAGGAGAACTTTTTTAAAGTATATTCTCTGAACAAACAGGAAGCCAATGCAGTGACCTGAGCACTGCACTATTATGGTCATATTTTCTGGTTCTAGTCAGGTCTCAAGCAGCAGCATTTTAGATGTATTGTAGGTGCTTTTCAGCTCGTTTAGACAGCCGATTGAGAAGGCCATTACAGCAGTCTATTAACCGGCTGGAGTCAAAGGCATGGATTAGTCTTTCTAAGTCTGATTTAGACATTATTCCTTTGACATCATTTTTTTCAAACCTCTCCTGGGGATGTCATTTTTTAAAGACCCCCGCCCTCTTCCGTCTACCGACGCAGCGCGACCTAGTACGTATGCGCGGGTAAAAAAATCAATTAAAAAATCCACCTGATCGTCCATCTGCTCCAAGCTCTCCAGTAGATGACTACTTCACTGTGAAGTTATTTAAAATAGCTATATTGTCAATAGTTTGCTGTGCATTTTACATTTGTTCGCTGTGTTTTGTGTGCAAGTTTTTAAATTAAAATGTATCTCCTAGACATATTTTTTTTTCTATATTTGGCCCCCCAATCCAAAATAATTGCCCAGGCCTGCCTTAAGCAAATTAGGCAAATTTCATATGATGTAAACCTAGTTCATAGTTGTTAGTTTCCTTTAATGCCAAACAAACACATACCAATCGTTGGTTAGAAGGCGATCGCCGAATTCGTCCTCGCTTTCTCCCGTGTCGCTGGCTGTCGTGTCGTTTTCGTCGGTTTCGCTTGCATACGGTTCAAACAGATATGGCTCAATAGCTTCAGTTTCTTCTTCAATTTCGTTTTCGCTACCTGCGTCCACACTACAACCATCCATTTCAATACATGCGTAATCTGTTGAATTGCTTAAGCCGCTGAAATCCGAGTCTGAATCCGAGCTAATGTCGCTATAACTTGCTGTTCTAGCCGCCATGTTTGTTTGTATTGGCATCACTGTGTGACGTCACAGGAAAATGGACGGGTGTATATAACGATGGTTCAAATCAGGCACTTTGAAGCTTTTTTTAGGGATATTGCGTGATGGGTAAAATTTTGAAAAAGACATTGGGAACTGATTTTTAATGGTTTTAACCCTTCTGAAATTGTGATAATGTTCCCCTTTAAGACCCTGTCCCCCTTCCGTCCGCCGGCGCAACGCGATCTAATATGCATGCTCGGAAAATGCGGACATCATAGTCACCTCCAGTGTTGCTTTGTGTACAAGTTCTTAAATTACATTTTAACATATCTGAACAATATCCAGTGGTGTGGTATTTCAATTAACTGGAATCCAGTGTGTTGTGGGGCCCTATTGTAGTGAATCACACCTTAGCCATCATAAATTAATCAAATCTTTAATGCTGACAACATTGGCACTTATTTCAAAATGTGGCACCTTAAAATTATGTGCACAGGTAAAATTCCCCCTAAAAAGACACAGCAGTGATTTTAAGCTGGTTATTTAATGAATTTCAGCCCATTTTGGAATGTCCACTTTTGGCTCCAAAATGTGAGCCTACAGAAGAGGACGTTTCCTATGTGTTTTGACAACGTCTTCATCCCATATTACGATATTTGAAGGATTAGAATTTGAAGGAATGATCAAATATGTCAGTCAGATGCATTGTTGCAGCCTGTGGCAATACAACTAAAGAAGGGGTCGGCCTGCATACATTTACAAATGATGGGGACAAAAGGAAAGTATGGACCTTTCCAGTCAAATTGTCTCACGCAAAGTGGGATGGAACAAGCGAGACTAGTGTAATTTTCAGCAATCATTTTAACTCTGAAGAAGGCGGGTTTGGGTTGTAGTTTGAATGGAAAACATTTTAAAGACTCAAGCCGAATGCGATCCTGAAAATCAGAAGTACCCTCGACAGGAGAAAGACAGTCATATCCTGCATAAAAATGGAGAAAAAAAGGGAGACCCGGCGCTCAAAAAGAAGGTAAGGTAAGTCGCTATTGTTTTATTTAGCGTCCTCTTCTACTGATGTTTTTCTCAAGATGTTTGAGGAAATGCTGAAAGAGCATGAGAAAACACAGGCTGTGGTGTCTATGGAAGGGCGTTTCTTTTATATTTATTTTTTGCTCATAGTGTTAAATATATCCGTTTTGAAGTAATCATGAACCAGGGTGACAAAAACCTGCAATTAAAAGTACCAATGATTGTCACACACACACTAGGTGTGGTGAAATGATCCTCTGCATTTGACCCATCACCCTTGATCACCCCCCGGGAGGTGAGGGGGGCAGTGAGCAGCAGGGGTGGCCGCGCCCCAGAATAATTTTGGTGATTTAACCCCCAATTCCAACCCTTGATGCTGAGTGCCAAGCAGGGAGGTAATGGGTCCCATTTTTATAGTGTTTGGTATGACTCACGACTCACGACCTACCGATCTCTGGGCGGACACTCTAACGAAGTGATCAAATTAATAGTTTTACTTTCCTGTCTATAGCAGGGGTGTCAAACTCATTTCAGATCGGGGGCCACATGGAGAAAAATTTACTCCCAAGTGGGACGGTAAAATCACGACACGGTAACTTAAAAATAAAGACAACTTCAGATTGTGTTATTTGTTTATGTAAACGTCTCCTGCGTGGTGGGTTCTCCTGGGACCGACAGAATCTTTGTGAGCCCGGGATACAGGGTTGAACAAGTCTTTTATTTTTATATTTTGTGTCATTTCAGGGCTGTGTCCCCAGCGGCCTCCTTCTCTTCGTGTGGGTTTTTCTCTCCTCTCATATGCCTCCTCTCATGGCCTCGGACGCTGCTGATAAAGGCAACAGGTGATTAGATAATTATCCCCAGCTGGGCAATCTACTCACCTGTCAGCTGGGCTTCGAAGCCGGGCCATACACACTCCCTTCCCACAGGAGGCGCGCCGACCACGCCCCCCTCCACAGTTTAAAAATAGAACAAGTACATTCTGAAAATGTACAAATCATAATGTTGGGGGTTTTTTACACTTACATGTTGCGGTTAATAGTAATCTATCTTTATTTGACGTTATTTATACTTTCTGAATGAATTATGTGATAATGTTCATCAGTCAACTCGTTGGTGATAATTTTCAATCTATCAAGATAAAAAAATAATATCAAAATCAAATTACAGGATGTTATTTATGTAGTTTGCTCATTTTCCTTGACTGGTGCACTAACATTGTGTGTTTAATTTTTTTTTTACATATGTAGGATCATCTACAAAGATACAAATAATTGCTATTGCGACATCTAGTGGACACATTTAGACCAGCAGTTTCTTTCATTCAAAAATTTCGGATCATTTTTATACTTAGCAAACTCATCCTGCGGGCTGGATAAAATCTGTTCGCGGGCCTGAACCGGCCCTCGGGCCGTACGTTTGACACTCCTGGTCTATAGGGTGAAATGTGCTACAGCTCTGCAGAGGGGGCGGCATATCAAGTCAGAAAGGGGACGTTCCAAGTACAGTTACTTATCAACCGATTACTCAAAAACAAAATTGGTATTACGGGAAATGACTGCCACATTCATTTTTAGGAGCAAAGAATACATAAAGAGAACTTGTTAGGGAAATTTCTGTCATCTGGACACTATGGATCCTGTAAAGAGAGCGGCCCGCTGCTCACACGTGCGCTCGTACACCAGCAGCTCATCCTTCTGCACATTCCAAGCAAAGGCAACAGCAAACAAATGGCTTGCAATTCAAGTGAAGAATGTTTCATTCTTTTTCTACATTGCCTCAACACTCTTGCTTGTCTGCTTGGCCTGAGTTAGCAACTTAGCAACAGGGTCAAAGAAGAGGGGATTAGTCAAGATCCACTTCAGATAAAAGTGTCAGTCCAATAATCACCAACAATCCATCATGTGGCAGGCCGTGCGTGCAATCTGCGTGGGTTTGTCACAGAAAGGGAAAATATGTCTTCATCTGTGCAATAATTAAGATGAACCAGTGAAAACGTATTTGTCAACTCCTGCTCTTTTGTGTGAGAAAGTATTTCCTGGCATATTTTACCCCTGAGATGAGTCGTTTTCCCTTCTGTTTGCTAAAATGCCTTTGCACCCACCTGTGAAAGTGGGACATGTGACTTTAATTCACATTTCAGGACAAATATGTGCTGAATTTCAATGGAAAATCTTCAATAAATCAATCAATCAATGTTTACTGACATAGCACTTAATCACAGGTGTCTCAAAAGGCTACACAAGCCACAACGACATCCTTGGCTCAGATCCCACATCAGGGCAAGAAAAAACTCAACCCAATGGGCACAATGAGAAACCTTGGAAGGCACCGCAGATCCCCCCGAGTGACCGGTGCAATGGAGGCCGAGTGGATACGGTTAATAATGTGAGAGACCAGTCCATAGTGGGGCCAGCATGGGATCATCTTGAGTGGAGACAAGTCAGCAGCGCAGAGACGTCCACAACTGATGCAAAGATAAGTGGTCCATCCTGGGTCCCGACTTGGAACAGCAAGCGCATCCTCCATGGAGTCTGATCCGTGGCCACCTAGTAACCTCTCCAGGCAGGAGAGGGGGGCAGAGCAGAAAAGAGAGACGGCAGATCAACTGGTCTAAAAAGGGGGGTCTATTTAAAGGATAGAGCATACAAATGTGTTTTAAGACGGGACTTAAATGCTTCTACTGAGGTAGCATCTCTAACTGTTACCGGGAGGGCATTCCATAGTACTGGAGCCCGAATAGAAAACGCTCTATAGCCCGCAGACTTTTTTTGGGCCTCTGGGAATCACTAATAAGCCGGAGTTCTTAGAACGCAGATTTCTTGCCGGGACATATGGTACAATACAATCAGCAAGATAGATGGAGCTAGACCGCTTAGTACTTTATACGTAAGTAGTAAAACCTTTAAGTCACATCTTAAGTGCACAGGAAGCCAGTGCAGGTGAGCCAGTATAGGCGTAATATGATCAAACTTTCTTGTTCTTGTCAAAAGTCTAGCAGCCGCATTTTGTACCAACTGCAATCTTTTAATGCTAGACATAGGGAGACCCAAAAATAATATGGTATAGTATTCGAGACGAGACGTAATGAACGCATGAATAATGATCTCAGAGTCGCTGGTGGACAAAATGGAACGAATTTTAGCGATATTACGGAGATGAAAGAAGGCCGTTTTAGATAGATAGATAGATGGATAGATAGTACTTTATTGATTCCTTCAGGAGAGTTCCCTCAGGAAAATTAAAATTCCAGCAGCAGTGTACAGAATTGAGATCGAATTTAAAAAGTAAAAAGTAAATAATGGGGGTATAAATGGAAACAAAATAGAAAAATATTACAATAGAACAAAAATAAAAAGCAACAATGAGAATACAAATATAACAGTAAAATAAGAATATAACAAGATAAACTAGGCAGTAGTGACCATGTTATGAAAAAGTATTGCACTGTTATTGTTTTGCATCCCCTGTCATCCGAGTACCCCCCTCCTCCCCAGAGAGGAGTTGTACAGTCTAATGGCGTGTGGGACAAAGGAGTTTTTTAGTCTATTAGTCCTGCACTTGGGATGAAGCAGTTTCGCACTGAACAGGCTCCTCTGGCTACTGATAACGCTATGCAGAGGGTGACTGGCATCATCCAGGATGCTCACTGGTTTTTCCACAGTCCTCTTCTCTGCCACCGTCACCAGTGAGTCCAGTTTTATTCCGATCGTAGAACCGGCCCGCCTGATCAGTTTCTCCAGTCTGGAGCTGTCCTTCTTAGATGTACTGCCCCCCCAGCACACTACGATGTAGTACAGAACACTGGCAACCACAGACTGCTAGACTGGTAGTTTTAGTAGCACTCTTAATGTGTGACTCAAACGAAAGAGTTGGGTCGAAGATAATACCCAGATTCTTTACCGAGTTGCCTTGTGTAATTGTTTGGTTGTCAAATGCACTGTTGGGTTAGTGACAGTTACTAGTTACTTTATTTCAAAAGTAACTCAGTTACTAACTCAGTTACTTACACCAAAAAGTAATGCATTACTGTGAAAAGTAACTTTTTAGTTACTTATATATATATATATATATATTTTTTTTTTTTTAAGGCCCCCTTTAATGCCCTTTTAGCCTTCATTTCAGTACTGTTATTGCACTGGAGAATAATACAATCTGTTGATCAACTTGACATGCATTTGCATCACTGAACTCTGCTAATCAATGTGGTCTACATACAACACACAAAGATAAATATATGTTTCAAAGGGCCAATTTGTTTCAGGCCAGAACAAATTGACAAAACTATTTTAAATAGCTGCAACATAACATACATAAGTAACAAACAGCATAATAACAACATAGCTGTAAACCAAGGAAGGCACACACTACATACACAAAGCCTAACCAGGCATTTTTTTCTCTCAAGAAATTCTAAAATAAAATCATGTCTGAAGCCCAGAACACTCTACACATTTCCTCAGTTTTAGTTTAGAGATAAGGAAAGATTGGCCTGGCCCACCAGGATCCCTCTTTATGTTTGGGAACTTTATAGTCTATACATTTAGAGTGATGTGATAATCAAACACTCTAGAAGTCTAGAATGAAAGAGTATATAAGAGAATTGACAGAGTGTGTGTACCTTCAGTGCGCAGTGCCTCGTCAAAGGAGGTGGAGGTGAAGTGTGTCTCTCTTTTCGTCGAAGCATGTTGCTTTTGTAGCTGTTTCAGCAGATTTGAATTGCTAGGATAGGATCGTTGATCCAAGAACACAACTTACATTTAACTAAAATTTTCTTTTTTTTGTGGTCGACAAAAGAAAAGTAGTGATAATATCTCCATGTCAAAAAACTCGACTTCTGATGTAAACACAGACACGCCCCCTCCCACACACACACATACACACATACACAGCGCGCGCCTCTTTTCCGGTCGCCTCTTCCGCAGCGCTCCAATAAAACACACTCAGATCTTCTCAGTTTCTAGCCGATACTACATAAAAAATAACGTAAAATAACGCAGTAACACATCATGTAGTAACGATAACTGAGTTACTGAATATAAAAAATAGCGCGTTAGATTACTATTTACCGCCGAAAGTAACGGCGTTACAGTAACGCGTTACAAAGTAACGCGTTAGTCCCAACACTGGTCAAATGTTAGGGTGGTATTATTAAATAGGTGCCAGTGTCTAGTAGGACCAATAATCAGCATTTTCGTTTTCTTAGGGTTAAGATGCAAAAGATTGCTGGACATCCATTGTTTACTTTCATTAAGACACGCCTCCAGGTGACTACAATCGGGCGTGTTGGTCAGCTCTAGGGGTATGTAAAGTTGGGTGTCAGCATAACAGTGAAAGTGTCGGGTTTGTCACTGACAGTTTAGTTATGTTTTGAGTTTTTCCTCTGTCTGTCCTTATTTCCTGTAAGCGCTATTATTTTGTCTTTAATTCCTGCTTGTATCCCTGAGTGCTTTTTCCCCTCAGCTTTGGCTGATGGCACTGGGCCACACCTGGTGTCAATCAGCCAGCTACTATTTAGTCCTGCTTTGCCCTCCAGTCAGTGCTGGAGTATTATGATTGTCAATGTCATTAATACTTGTCGTTGTAGCTGTGTCTACTTCTGTTCACTCTGCTGATGTCATAGTTCCTTCGTGTCACAGTAAGTGTTTTTGTTTTTTGTCCACAGTTAGCCTTGGTGCTAGTTTTTGTTCATAGCCAAGTTTGTTCTCCGCCTTGTGCGCGCCTTTTGATTGTACTCTTTTGTTTGTTGTTGTTTTAGTGTTAAATTAAATTATGTTTTCCTGTACCAAGCCTGCCGTCTCTGCATCTTGGGGATCGTCACCAACACACTGTGACAGAAAGCTAACACCGTATTTGCGTATGATGTCACCTAGCGGCAGCATGTAGATGCTAAGGACTGCAGGGCCAAGAATCGAACCCTGTAGAACTCCGCACGTTACCTTAACCTCTAAAGGCTTAGTTGGCCACATGCGTGGACAGCACTTTTTAATCAATCAATCAATTCCTTTATTGTCATTGTCATAATAACACTTAAGTCATACATAACAACGAGATTTTGTTTGAGCTTTGTCCAGCGGCATAGAAACTGCATTGATGTGCAGGTTGACAATAGTTTACATTTTAGCATTGTCAGGAAGATCGCGATAAGAGGGACGTGGGGGTGGGAACAGTCAGATGTCTGATGGGTGTTACGTTGATGTTGCAGCAATGCAATGTCCAGAGCACAATTATTGAGGTGGTGAAGAGTGAGGTAATAAGATGGTCCGGGGTAGCAAAGGGGCAGGCTGTTCATTTAGCAGTCTCACAGCCTGGGGATACAGACTGTGAGACATTCTGGTGGTCCTGGCGCGAATCGATCTATACCTCCTTCCAGAGGGTAGCAGGTTGAAGAGGCCATGTGCTGGGTGGTATCTGTCCTTCAGGATGTTGTGTACTCGCTTTAGGCAGCGAGTTGTGTACATGGCACTCATCTCTGGGAGTATCGTCCTTGTAATTTTCCCCGCCGCTTTAACCACTCGCTGGAGGGCCTGTTGGTTCGCTTCAGTGCAGCTAGCAAACCACACTAAAAATCCGTAAGTGAGGACACTGCTGATGGCACAGTTTAGCTTTAGTTTTAGCTCTTATTTCCTAAATTGTGTACACTTCTGAATTGGGGTCTTATGGCCCTTATGTGGACACTTATACTGCTATCTGGTGGTGTCAGAAGAGTATAACATACAATGGAATTTGGAAAAAAAAAGTGTAAAAATAAGAATTAGCATGTCACTAAACATGAAGTACACGTTTGTCACTTATGGACTAAGTACATCAAATAAAAAGATGATTCTTAGTTTTTATTCTAATTAGGGTCCAATAAGCCCAAATAGCAAAGAGAAATAAAAAAAAAGCATGTAAACAAACAGCTTGGGCCTTAAGAGGTTAACATACTCCGAGGTCACATTGTTATGGGAGACACACTGCATCCTGTCAGTAAAATAGGAGTTAAACCAAGAAAAGGCTAAGTCTGACATAACAATATGTGTTTTGATATGTTCTAATAGAATTTTATGATTGACGGTATCAAAAACCGCTAAGATCAAGTAGCAGTAACATGGATGACACATCAGCATCCATTGTTAGCAATTAGTCATTTTTGCGAGGGCTGTCTCCGTAGAGTGGTTTGCCCTGAAACCAGACTGAAAGGGTTCACAAAGATTGTTAGACGTGTTTATTTAGCTGCTGTGCAACATTTTCATTGAGGATTTTTGAGATAAAGGGAAGGTGGTACATCGTAGTTTACCATGATGTCAGGATCGAGGTTAGGTCTTTTGAGCAGAAGATAAATAACCACTTTTTTGAATGCTAGGGGAACAGTACCAGAGGAAAGTGGTAAGTTAATATTTAGCATTGATGGTCCTAATATTAAGACCATCAGAGGCTTGTGCAGCAGGAGTTGTAATTTCCACAACCCACATGTAGTTAAACATATATAGTGGATATCTCTAGTTGTTATTCAGCATATTCACAGATTTCTTATCTAAAAAGAAATATTTGTGGGAATAGCTTCCCATTAGTGCTTTTTCTTTCCAACAATAACCGGCAGAAAAATCGGTAATTTATAAATACTGTATGTGACAATACAGCATTAAATGCACAGAATACAGCGTACATGTACCTTACTACGTGACTTAGCTGTAATATGGTGGTGCCCAGTGTGGCTGCAGCTTCAACTAAGTTACAGTCCATTGTTAATGTTTGATTGTAAGTCGCTACTGGTGGTACTACAATAGGAAAGAAGTATAAATGACGCAAACGCAGCAGTTGAAGCAAAGCCTGTCCCATCTCGGACTGGGTCGCTTCAGACCAGTGTTTCTTAACCGTAGGGCCCATTGTTGGGCCGCAAGCGCTCCCAAGAGGGCCGCAATAACATTTCTGTTTCTTAGCTGTGGTCCTTATGGGCCGCAGCGTTTCTCAGTTGTAATACACTTTTCCAACACTTGTGGCAGTAATGAAAATCTCAAACAAACAGACATCATTTTTTTTTTTTTATTATAGAGGTTTATTTGAAATAGGGACAGATACAAAAACATAGACATCTGATACAGTTATCCAATGTATGCATCATAGTGTTTGTAGCCAAAGCTAATTTACAACACTTGTCCCCAACAACAACAACAACACAGATCCAACATCATTAAAATAGGAAAATAAAAAATAGAATGAGTCGATAATAATGATAATAGTAATGATACAGACAAAGTGCAAACTAGATAAAAGCCAATAATAATAATAACACAGACAAAGTGCAGACACGATAAAAAACAATTAGTAAAAACTAAACATGGGAACACGATTGTTGCTTAACTAGCCACAATTTTGTTTGTTTTTTGAAAGTGACAAGTGCAGGTATACTTTTCAAAGTGTCCGGTAAAGAGTTCCATAGTTGTGGTCCTTTTATTGAAAAGGCAGTCTGGGCAAAAGATGTTCTACGGAATGGAACACAACAATTGCCTTTTGACATTGCTCGGGTGGTAGATCTGGTACCACTTTGCAGTCTTGTAATTGCCTTGCAGAGCAATTGGGGAACAGAGTTATCCAAGCATTTAAAAACCAGTTTGACTGTGTGTAATAAAATAAAATTGGTAAAACTTAAAATATTGTATTTGGTTAAAATTTGGCAATGATGATATCGTATACTCTTCTTGTCTAGAACTTTCAAGGTGCGGTTATAAAGACACTCATTGGTCTTGATTGATGACTTGTGTGCCTGGGACCATGTAGTTAAGCCATAAGATATGTGTGAAAGAATCATTGCATTCATAAAAGTAAAAGCACAGCTAAGAGTTAAGCAGTGTCTTATAATCTTAAAACAGCCTAGGTTTGCCTTCAGGGTTTTACACATTTTCTTAATGTGACTTTTAAAATTCAGCTGATAGTCTATGATTATGCCCAAATATTTGACTTCAGGTACTTGTTCAATGAGCTCCTCATTAATTTTTATATTCAGGTTTGTTTGAGGTAGCTTTTTTTATGAAGAAGCAGACAGAGTTAGTCTTTTTAGTGTTTAGGGTTAAACAGGATGATGCCAGCCAAGATGCTATTTTGTCTAATTTAGCATTTAACTTCTCAGCAACTAGAGTACAGGTCTTACCTGATGTATATACCACTGTGTCATCCGCATACATCTGTAAATCTATATCTGTGCATACATCTGGTAGGTCATTGATGTATAGACTGAAGACACTACCCTAAGGTATCCCTGTTTCTATGTTGCGGAAGGAAGATCTCACATTATTAATGGTGACACATTGTTCACGGCCCTTTAGATATGACTCAAACCAGGACAATGACTGTTTGGATAAATTGAATTTAGTTAGTTTTGAAATCTGGATCTTAAGTCATAAAGGAGTTTGTTTAGCGCAAGAATTATGTTTTTTCATTTATACCTTAATTTTATTGACAGACTAGTTAAACATAATCATTATTAATTTAGTTTATTTATTTTAGCATAGCATAATTGTATCTAAATGTATTTATTGTCAGTAGTCCTTTCTTATGCAGTATATTTGGTTAAAATTTATTTTTCTAATCAGTCTGACCTAATCCTAAGGTTTACGTGTTAAATAATATCCTTTGTGATTAACACATGGTTAC